>NC_079431.1:7159704-7249704 GCF_026213295.1 Gadus chalcogrammus
CCCCGACCACGGCCGGAGCGCCCGCGATGGCGGTGGCGGCGGCGGCGGCGGCAATGGAGACGGAGTTAGAGGAGGAGGCAGAGGAGGAGGAGGAGGAGGAGGTGGATCGGAGAGGATCTACGACCTCCACCTCCCGGCCGTGGTGAAGTTCACCTACTCTGCGGAGCGGGAGGACGAGCTCAGCCTGCTCAAGGGCTCCCGGGTAGTGGTGATGGAGAAGTGCAGCGACGGCTGGTGGCGCGGCAGCTACGGGGGCCGCGTGGGCTGGTTCCCCTCCAACTACGTGCAGGAGGAGGAGGATGAGGAGGCCGGAGGTGGAGGAGGAGGAGGTGGTGGTGGTGGTGGAGGTGGAGGAGACCCCTCGACCAGACATTACGCCGACTCCCCGGAGCGGGGCCTCCCAAACGGGCGTGCGGCGGCGGCGGCGGCGGGGGGGCCCTCCCCCGGGTCAAGACTCTGTACCCCTTCAACTCGGTGACGGAGGAGGAGCTGAACTTTGAGAAGGGCGAGGTGATGGAGGTGGTGGAGAAGCCCGAGGACGACCCCGAGTGGTGGCGCTGCAGGAACGCGCTCGGCCAGGTGGGGCTGGTGCCCCGGAACTATGTGGCCCCGCTGACCGAGGGGCCCGGCCCGGCCCCCGCCTCGTCGGCCCCCGGCACGCCCCAGAAGCGGGCGGAGCGGCCCCTGGGCCCCGTGCGCACGGGGAAGTTTGGCGGGAGGGACTGGTACTACGGCGACGTCACGCGCCACCAGGCGGAGGCCATCCTGAACGAGCGGGCGGAGGAGGGGGACTTCCTGATTCGGGACAGCGAGTCGTCGGTGAGTGACTGAACACTATGGTGGACGACCCCTTCTGAAGGAAGGATATAAAGGGCTGTAATAAATGTCCAATGGAGTTGAAGAAACTGTGGCTTATGGGGAAATGGTCAGCAATATTGGATGTTGCGTAATATTCGTTCTTATGCATGTCCAGTTTTTAAATGGAGGAATATACTGCCACCTGCTGGTACAAATATTTTCCGATACAAATTGGTTTGTACTAAATAGACTCGGTCAAAGGTTTGTGGGTTTAAACCTACTATCTAAACAATACCTTCGGGATTTTTCCACCTGGACCCAATTCTTTCTGATTCTCCCTGAATTTTAAGGAGCTCTATCAACGGGATCCGACGCTATTGGATAGACATTCAACCAATCGGAGCAATCACATGAATTAGAGCCCGACATGGCAGCCATGTCGGGCGCTCCTCTCATATCCCCCACGCCCCAGATTACCCGGGTCAGGGGGGGCCAGACTCATACCCCAGAGCAAATAAAACATGAGCCCTCTGATGAAGTCTTGTTCCTAGGCTTTATTTTCCAATCTTTTTGGGTCTTAGTGACTAATGCGGACAACCCTTTTTTTTTTTAGGTGGTAAAGTATTGAGCGAGAGAGCTTCAGCCATTGGAATGGAATATATATATGGGCTGCAAGTTAACTGTATGGGGCCATAGTGTGCCCGTCAATGTTCTTCATCTAGAACAGGTTTGTTTGCGCCACTGACTGGCCCAGATTGTTGTTCTAAGTGTCTGACAACATGATAGGTTCCCTAGAGATATACAGCTATTTTCTTTACCTTCGCCTGATCAGCTTTGTTTGTGATTGTGTCAAACCGGGTTTTTATTCAACGAGAAGTTTCATTCTGAATCTCTCCAGGGTAGGATTGTTCCAGGAAATGTCTGTTTTATCATCACCATCTCAACCCTCCCTACACAGAAATGCTTGAGATGACACTGAGCTGCGCTTTCTGTTGTCCAACACAACAATTCCAACACACAACTCTCCCGCTCTCATTCACGTTTCCAACGTTCTCTTCCTGCAACAACTCACCTAGTTTCAGAGTGAGAGACTTCGATAACAGACAGACCGGATCAAGTGATGGTTAAGAAAAAGGTTTTGTGTGTCTGTAGGGATCTGTTCCAAAATGTTGCCATACACTTATTATAAGCCTTATTGTCTGAGCCCGTCACTAAAAACAAGCATTTTCAAACGACGAAAATTGATTGCGCTATTAAAACAGCAGTGAAACTAAGAGTCAATCTGTATAACAGCCATAGAAGCTATAATAAGACCAGTAATGCATGTAATGTTATTTATAAGAATAATAATAATCCTCATTATCATTAATATTATTGTTATTATTATTACTTGTTTGTTTCCACAGCTGCTATATCTGTACACCATCATCAGGATCTAAAGGTGTGTGTGTGTGTGTGTGTGTGTGTGTGTGTGTGTGTGTGTGTGTGTGTGTGGTGTGTGTGTGTGTGTGTGTGTGGTGTGTGTGTGTGTGTGTGTGTGTGTGTGTGTGTGTGTGTCTTTGTCTTTCAGCCCAGTGACTTTTCGGTGTCCCTGAAGGCCAGGGAGAAGAACAAGCACTTCAAGGTGCTGCTGACGGACGGAGGCTACTGCATCGGCCAGCGCAGGTTCGGCTCCATGGACGAGCTGGTGGAGCACTACAAGAAAGCCCCCATCTTCACCAGCGAATACGGAGACAAGCTGTTCCTTGTCAAAGCACTGCCGTGACGCACACACACATGCACACGTACACGCGCGCGCCGACCACAACCTAACAAACACTGGAAAATGATCGTAAGGCTCAAAAAACTAACGCACCACTTCTGTTTACCAATTCAACTTCTAAAGCGTCTTAACTTCAGCTTTCTTTCCCAAAATCACTTTTCTTTTCTTTTTTACCAACTCAGTTGAATGGTCTTAATGCTTATGGTCTTCTATTCCGTTCAGGGGGGGCCTCTATACTGCGTCCCTAGCCTGTTGCGCTTTGTAAATGTTGCCCTCTGGTGGTGATGAAAGGGATTATCCCTTGCTGTAGTACCACCCCAATGTTGCCACCGACCACATCAGCTGCTAGCAAAATGTCTGAGGCCTTACTTTGAGATTTAAGTCAAGTCCAAGGGATGAATCTTTCTTTTTATTTACTTTTGAAACATGAATACTTGACCGCATCACATTATGTTCCTTTATGAATGAATAGGAGGGCAGAAAGAGATGCAGGTCCATAAATTACAAGACACCATGTTACCTTTCTAATGTTGTTCAATTATTTTAAACTTTTAGTTTTCATTGATTTCATTTGAGCACTAGTTTTTTTGATTTTTCATAAGCCATTTAAAATTGCTCCTTTATTGATTTTCTTTTTCTTTTCTTTTTTTTACACAATAACGATTACCCACCAGTGACCACAATCTCTAATTTTGTCACTTTTTCCTTCCCGTCCGCATTCCTGCCTCGTGTTGGGTTCTTGGAAACGGTTTACGCCACCACACACCAGGTCTCTTGAACACGTGGAGCTAAGTACAACAGCCATTCAAACTCTCAGTTCAGTAGAGGAATCTTACGAACAAGAGGTGATCTTTGTCCTCACACACATCTAATAGCTGTATATCTACAAAGATACTAAATCGAGAGAATATCTTTTTTGACTAAACTCATGTTTAAAGAACGTAGTGTATTTTTGCAATGATAAGTCTATAAACCTGCATAACCCCGACATCGTCTTCCTGGAATGAATGCGGTTATGAAACATTACCTCTGATTTAAGTATTTATTGAAAATGGGAAGATGGTTCTGGCCATTGCTGGAGTCCCATCTTTTCTTGAGGGAGAATTAATGTTTAGGAATTACAGAGAATGACGGCGTCACTGACTAGCAATCAACTTCATTCACTTTCCGTGTTTCATGTGCAAATCCTTTCTATATTGATTCAACCAATCCATCAAAATTAAGGATGTCACTAAATATACACAATACAAAATGATGTGTGATTGACTACTTTTTAAAAGAGTATTCCTCCGTATTGGTTGGAGGAAGTTAGTATTAACCAATCGTGTGGAGTCTCTGTGTTCAGTCTTTGTGCACTAGTTCAGCCAACCAATGGGATTGTTGATTCTGGAGTTTTTTTTGTTATTTTAGAAGATGCATATATCTGATTATTGTTCGAACATTTGTCATACACAAGTTGATTCTACTGTATTATGTACATAATATACAAAAATGAGATGAGGTGTGAATAGATTTGATCCAGCAAGTGTGTTCTCCAACCAATGTGATGGACTTGATATGCTTCTTCTTTTTTTACTAAAAACAAATTTGCTACAAAACCATTGGCCCATTTTCTCCTTCTCGGTTGTCATCAATCACATTTATTACATTTAACTGACGGTCAAATGTCTGGCTCTTATCTTGTGCCAGATGATTGTCACCATCATTTCAAAGCCTGCTCGCTGATTGGACGATAACTGCATATGAGAAATTCTTCCTCAGACCTTTATTTTGTCTGTTCGTCCAATGATTGTTGGAGAAAGTTTAAATGTGTTGGGTTGTGTTGGTCATTTCACAACTGAAGCAATTGCTTTTTTTCATTTTGTAGAGGATTTTAATGTAAGCGTACACAGGCTCATACTTTTTCCTATGGCAGCATCATTAATGATAACCTGAATGTCCACATTGGAATAACGGGCAATAACTATACTCCCCAAGAATACTGCATGATAATATCTATAGTAAAAAAAATAAATAATAATCAGTACTACAATATAGGGCTACGGCACAATTTGAATTTGAGGCAAACAAAAGTAGTTAACTACCTATGTAAATCATCAATATTGTTTGAGAAATCTTTCGGGAAACATTTTATAGCCACTTAATGTAAGATTTTAAATAGCTTGGGTCTGTCTACAGGGGGCAGCACTGCACTTCAGGACCAAAGAGGTATGGAATCTTTCACCTTTGTTTTGGTGTTGCCAAGACCGAAAAGTACACTCCCAACATTTCAGTCATAACGAGTTCACTTGTTCCCACCATGGCAAGGCGAAAGGCTGTACCTTGTATTCACAGCCAAAAATAGGAACGGAACTTGGGATAAAAGCGTCCTCTAACACTAAATTGGAGCAAATATAAAAGCATGACAACATAAAACCTTTCACATGAGCTTCAGAACATAGAAAGGAATCTAGCAGAATGCCTGCGTCATTCATTTTTCATTTGGGTTAAAGTTCTCTTCCTGGCCTACCGTCAAGTCAGAGCCTCCATTCCATGATCCTCGAGCAATGTGACTGAATAAAAATATGAAAAGTCCTGTCAAAAGCTCAACGACATATCAGAGCTAAAAAGAGACACATTTGATATTGAAATGGTTGGTTCCAAATATAATTGAACCAACCAAGCATGTGCACGATACAAGGAAAGGATTTGGAATTTTAGCTTGTTTTAGCTAATGATGACAGACCAACTGGCAATTATTTAGATTTCTGTGAACATCTGTGACCTTTACAGTATAATGTAATTCGAGTGTGGACTTGTTCCCTCATAGCTGTCAGCTATGAGGGAACAAGTCCACACTCGAATTACAGCTATTAGCTGTTCGCATCCACATCATCCCGTGGAACACATTCAGTGTTACAAAATCTTCACGATAATTAAGAGTGCCAGACACTTGGTTCAACTAGACCAGAGGTGGGCAACCTACGGCGCATGTGGCCAACCTACGGCCCGCTGGCCGGTTCTGAGTGGCCTGCGAGTTAAAAAAAAATAAGGTTCAAAATACATATACTTTTTTCATCTTGGAGCTCGCCGACCACTCAGAATTAATTCTTAATAATGCATTTTTTTATTTTTGGTAAGAATACTTTTATCGTAAAAAACGACTGTGTAAGTGTCATTCAACTTTCTCATTGAGGAAATATAACAACTCCAGATATAGATCCACTCTCAATGATGAAATACTGTTAGCTGTGCTGTACGTTCCCTCATCTGGAATCACACCTGACTTCAGTGCACTAGTTCAGAACCATCAGAGACTTGGCTCCTCCCACTGAGTTATTTTTTACATGTGTGTGTTGTAGGCCCAATCCCATTTCTACCCCTTACCCCTTCCCCTTACCCCTTCAAAACAAGGGGGAGGGGTATGGGTAAGGGGTAAGGGGTAGAAATGGGATTGGGCCGTAATGTCCTACCCTACATTATCAAATGTGGATGCACTCCAATACACCTGTTCATGTTCATTGCACTTGGTACAGATACAGATATGTTTAAAAATATATATGGTTATTAGTAAACCAAACTGTACAATATGTATTTCTGTTGTGCACATGGTGATTGATTTTATTCACATTCAGTGACTTTTAATTACAAATGCTTAAATTAACATGTTTTCTACAATCGAATCTAGTTGTTAAGACGTGACAACATTTCCTCGGCCCTCAAAGACATTCGTAATTTCTTACGTGGCCCCCAATGAAAAAAGATGCCCACCAGACATATTTTTCAACTGAACAAAGTCTTTCTTATTGCAAGGTATTCACTTTACTGAACAGACTCAGTGAATGTTCAACGACAGCTAGGTCTCTCTCTCTCTCTCTCGGTTTCTCTCTCTCTGTCTCTGTCTCTGTCTCTGTCTCTCTCTCTGTCTCTCTGTCTCTCTCTCTCTCTCTCTCTCTCTCTCTCTCTCTCTCTCTCTCTCTCTCTCTCTCTCTCTCTCTCTCAGGCTCTATAGACCCTCTGTCGTCTGTCGTCACCTGCCTGAGACTCTTGCCCACATGCCAGTCTACATCACATCCTATCTTGTGTGTGTTTGTGTGGCGGGGGCCTTGACTCTAGCTGTGCCACGCAGTGGTTTTCACATCAGGCAGTCTGATGCCCGATTTAAAAACTTTGTGTCTTCTTTGTGCTTCTCTTTGTATTCGTATTTTCTCTACAGAATTCCGCCTCGGGAACTTTCAATTTTGCACTTTTTCTTTCACTTTTGTTAGTAAATATACACTATCATGTCACTAAAATGACATTACAAAGCCTAAGGCTTACTGTCATCTGCTAGTGCTACACAGGTTGTTAATCCAAAATGAATGTGTGAACATATTTTTGGGGAAATCCCCTAAAAAGCATATCGCATATTGTTTTGTTTGTCATTGTGCTATCATGGTTAGTGGGGAAGGGAAGGAGGGAACCATATTGGGATATATTCATATAATCACTCTAGAGCTAAACTGGCATCCCAGGACAGCTTGAGAGGTGTGAGAAGGCACTACTCTCTGATGTGACGTTGCTCTCGGCCTGTGAAAAGCAAACGTGTCTGCTTTGCTCTGCCATCTTCCCCTGAAGAGTCAACTCAAGTCAATCTTAAAAGACAACTCAAAAGAGAGAGAGAGACGGACGAAGAAGGGCCAACCGGAACGCTCATATCCCAGCCACACCGCGCAGGTAGGAAAAGCTTTATTCAATATTTGCATCAATATTCATTATATTATACAAACTACCATATCTAATTATACATAAACAGTATTAGAAACCTTGAATTCCTGTTCTCTAGTGGATATGTATGACTTAAGATGTTTTTCAAAACCGTTGTCGGCCTGCTACTTCAGAAAAGTATGTGCTAAATGTCTTTCCCAGAGAATGTTTAGACAGAAAAAGCTGTGAGCAAATTACAAAAGGTTCTTGAAATGTCTCAGAGACATAGCTGCACCATTGTATAGCTGTTGTTGTTTATGTTCCTTCAAAAGGATCAACAAACCACGGCACATTACATTTATCTGAAGCGTGTGTCTTTATGTGCTCTTTGTTTCAGTGTTTGTTTTTTGACACCATGCGCTCACACCATTTGACTTCATTGATGTTTTTCCTTCTATGCGTATGCATGGCCATCGCAGGTGAGCAGCCTACACTTGTCATACAATAGCACAATGGGAGTAGGCCTACATCGATAGTTCAGTCAGCGAGAGACCAGTACAGATATGACAGCCATTTGGCGATCAGACACCTTCAAATTAATCTTAATGGTCGATTGATCCATGAGGGCTGCCGGGAGACTAGGATCCCCTTGATGGAGGCTAGAATCTGGTTGCGGTGGTGGTGGTGGGATAGCACTCCCTGAGGTCCTGATTTGTTGAGAGACGAAGGGGAGGGGACGGCCAACGCATGGATCAATAAGAAATAGAGGTTGAATGTGGTCTCCCTGATTGAACGTTTTGCTTTAGCATTTGGCAGCGCATCATTTCTACGACGCCCAGCGATTGGTAAACAGAATGCAAATGTTTGGCATTGAGTACGTGTAAACCATCTGTCGTCCGATTGCAGAGGAGCCAGACGAAGGCCAGGTGCATTCCGCCATGCCCTACTGGAACCTGTGGTCCTCAGACTTCTTCGGCTGGGTGGAGGAGCTCCGTGCTCAGGGTGCCTACGACCAGCTTAACGACCTGGCCAGAACCTTCTGGTCCCACTTCTCCACGGCCAACCAGCTGGGCTACGGCAGACCTGGCGCCGATCCTCAGCCTGAAGAATGATCCGGAACTTCTGTTCCCTGCTGTTTTGAGATTGTGTATCACTGGAATGTTGATATTTTCAGTAACTGAGCCCTGATTTAATGAAATCCATCAAAAGATAAACATGTCGACTGATCAACGATTTGAACGCAGATTGTTTAGTTGCATACGGGAAATAAATCATGTCATCTGAGTAACAAAAGTCTACCTTATCTGAGCTCGTTCGGTCATCGTACAACAGAAACTACGTGGGCACATTTAAACTCATGGTGTATTTATCTCCCCCTTGTGATCATGAGCTAAAAAGCCTTTTATTAAGGTGTACTTCATTTTCTTAGAGCCGATTGAATGGAGAATAACTTGTAATGTGGGGTCAGACAGGAAACAGATTCCCTCATCCATCTCATGCCTGAAGACTTTCTGAAGAGCAGTCTTTGTATATACATCCCAACTGACCTTCACCCAGCTCCTTAGTGAAGCAGGTTGATGCAAGCAGACTGTATCCTCCAGCCTTATGACAGAACCACTCTGGCTTTAGTTTGCACCCAGATTCTCTTGGCTCAGTATTCCCTGTATACCTGTGGGCAACTGAACAAACTGAACTAACTGCGCAAACAATGAACCTTGTGAACAGGCTTTGTCATTCCTCCCATAGGCCTATGAACAAAGAAGTCTGACGCAAAGCCCTGATGGCTGGCTTCATCATATTGTGTTTGTTAAGGAATTATAGGGGATTCAGACACTTCTGGAAGTGTCTGAATAACAACTGATGAATAACCGGAGCTCGTCAAGGCCTTTTCTTTTCTTTGCATTTAAATTATTCTGTTTCACCTCTCAACCGTTAAACCTTTTCTAAGTTTGTAGTTAGGCGACTGGTTCTCTACTTCCTTGGAGCTTACCAATAGCTGTGTCGTTTTGGGACAAAGTTCAACGTGTTTCAATCTCAACTGGGTTACGCAGCGTCAAATGAGTGACGCATTGACTGACATCTCGGCTACGTTAGAAGACGTTGAGAGCGAAATGAGGGGGAGAGTTCTTTCTGTCATCTAGTGATGGATGTATGGTCAATATCTATCTATCTAGCTGTCAATCTATCTAGACCTCTATTTATCTATCTATCTATCTCTCTATATATCTATATCTATAAATGCCTCTGTCTATCTATATATCTCTCTTTCTCTCTCTATATATATATTAAGCTGTATTTCACGATGTATCTATGTATATATATATATATATATATATATATATATTAGTGCTGTCAAGCGATTAAAATATTTAATCGCATTAATGCCATAGTTAACTCACAATTAATCGCGAGCATTCGCGATTAATCACAAATGTTTTTTCTATGCTAAATATCCCTTGATTTCTTTGTCCCATTAATTTTTCTCATTTTAATCCTCTTATCAACATGGAGAAGTGCATCGGCTTGCCTTGTGCAAATGGTTTTTAATTGATAACAACATTGGCATATACTGATCAAAACAGGACGATACAAAAAAAAAGCCTATAGTGCAATTAAACGATGAACATACAAACATACTGCCTTGAACATAGCAGGCAGGCTACTGCTTCTTTGTTTTGAGCTGTTAAAATTTGTTTGCGTTAACGCCGTTAATAACGCGTTTAACTGACAGCACTAATATATATATATATATATATATATATCTTTACGCCAATATGTTATCTAGTGCTCTCTATATACATGTATATCTATATATCTAGCTATCTCTCAGGCTACTCACGTTTGCTTTTGTTGGGAGCTTGCAAGGGATTCCAGCCTGTATCTGATCTGTTTCATTAAAGTAGTTTTTTCCTATTGTAGGGTCAAGAAGTTTGTGTGCGTGTGTGTGTGTGTGTGTGTGTGTGGTGTGTGTGTGTGGTGTGTGTGTGTGTGTGTGTGTGTGTGTGTGTGTGTGTGTGTGTGTGTGTGTGTGTGTGTGTGTGTGTGTGTGTCTGATCTGTTTCATTGAAGTTGTTTTTTTCCAATTGTAGGGTCAAGGAGTTTGTGTGTGTGTGTGTGTGTGTGTGTGTGTGTGTGTGTGTGTGTGTGTGTGTGTGTGTGTGTGTGTGTGTGTGTGTGTGTGTGTGTGTGTGTGTGTTTTGTGATTGTGTATTTGAACCGTTTCATTAAAGTTGTTTTTTCCTATTGTACGGTCAAGGAGCTTGGTTGTGTGTGTGTGTGTGTGTTTGCGATTGTGTATGTGGGTGAGTGGGTGGATGTGTGTGCGTGTGTGTGCAGGTGTGTAGTAACCGTGTGCAATAATAGCTTATGCAGACGTGATAGTGATCTGAAGTATAGATGGGCTTTGCGCTTTTACAATAAATGTCTGCAGAAGATTCCCCAGCAGGACAGCTCCTTGGGTTGGACACACACACACACACACGCCAGATTTATGAGAAGTCCAACAGTGAGCCAATCTCACAGTGAAACCAAGTGGAAGCACCCATTATAGAATCCGGCCAACCACTTACGAGCTGAGAGTAAAACCCTTTAATCTGAGATGTTCAACAACACCCCCCAGGGGGAGCCCTGAGGCCCATGCCATGCATGTGGTTGTCCAGATTCAGTGAAGCCCATGCGTGAGAAGGAAAAGGTTCCCCTTTCTCCTCTCAGCCCTGCTTCTTCTGCCGGCTCCGTGGGAGACGGAAAACTACCAGAGGAGGCAGGACGCCAGCTGTAGACACTAGTCGTGTTTCTGCACGGGGAGGAAGACAACTTTCCACAGCCATAGGCCAGTTTCCTCTTGGAATCTCGCCCCTCATTCCCTACCCCCAAAAACTGAGCCTCCCACCCCTGCACCAGGTCCTGCAACACGGTGCTACACTGGTGCATTCACAAAGGTCCAGAGAGAGGGGAGAGCGGGTTCATCATGGCTAGTCTGAGGTTTCACCTGGCCAGCGTTATGGCACTCGCTGTATTGACGACACTGCTGAGCCTCAGAGGTGAGCCATAACAACCCTTTGGTACCTGTCGTTCTATCGTTAGGGCTTTCTATCTGTTTCACATCTGCTGCTGTGCTGCACTTGGCATGTACTGTATGCTGTGGTGGTTAGATACATACATCGTTTTCTAGAGGTGCATGGTGAAATGATTGGGAATAGCGTGGATGTCAAATATTTCAGCAGACACACGCAGTGAGCTGTGCGGATTCTATGATTTCTATCTCACACATACAATCACGCACGCACGCATGCACGCACGCACGCACGCGCACATCCACACACGAGCATGCAAGCATGCCCAGGCACGCGCACACACACACACATACATACGGCAGGATTAGTTTCGGTGATGTGTTAAAAAGAGAAAACGGTTGAATCTGCTGCCGAGAGCTCTGCATCAGCAAGTGACGAAGCGATTACCCAAACTCGAGGGAAAATTGGATGTTTAGCCCTTCCATTGTATCCTCTCTGCCACTGAATAAGCACACAGCCCAGAGGTCAATCTCTTTTTTTAATAATCCATGGGAAGGGATTCAATAGCAGCGGGTGGACTAAAGCAATGGGGTTGAGTAACAAAGTAACATGGAAGGTCTTTCTGTGGAAACCGTATAACATCAGTGTTTGTTTTTTATCACCGTATGGGGCCTGTAGTATGCGTTCACGAGAGGAGAATGCCTCATGCATTCCCCCTCCTTTTGAAGTTCATGGGAACTGATGTTGTGATGCCATCTAGATCCGAACATATGCAAACAATTCCCTCACTGTACATAACAATTCTACTCTGTTTGTTCTCACTGTGGCCTCAGGCTACTACATGTGTTCTGTTCTGGTATGTGTGGTTTTAATGGCTACAGAATGCTGATTCCCTACCCATCTCCACAGGATCTGCATTGTCCTTCACTGAATTATCTTACATACTTTTTTGTACACTTTGTACTTTTTAAAGCAACTGCAGTAAAACTAAAAATAAATAAACATATATCTAAACAACTTTTCGAACACTATTTAGTGTCTTCATCCTAAATGAAAACACAAATGATACCTGTAGACATGCATAAAGCATGTCTGTCTCTCATTTAGAAAGTTTGTCATTCTTTATTGCCAACATTGGCACAATGCTGGCGTGTTTCAACACTGAAAAACAACCTGAAATTCAACACTGCACTTCAACTGCGTGCATGACCCCTCCCCACAACTTATTGTGTGCTCCTTTGCTTTCTATTGACTCAACTTGTCCCTTAATTCTAGAGACCTTGAAACAATAGTTCCAGCACCTGTCATTGTTGATCAATGGTAAATGTGTGATTTGCTTACTCGATTCCCACACTGTGTAGCTGTCAGCGGTGCTCCCTCCAAGTCCGCTGTCGCCATCAGTCCTTCGAAGGCACAAGAGTTCCTGGCTAAGCTGAACCGGCCCAAAAGAAACGTCTGGGATCGCAGCCGCCCAGACGTACAGCAGTGGATTCAGCAGTTCATGTACATGGGCTTTGATGAGCAGGTCGGCTAAAAGCAGTGCGCATGTCGCTGTTTAGATTCTGATACCTGTATGAATTAATATTCGATTTTATGCTACATTGGGTTGTTTGATCCACTCATCAAAACATGTGATGGACTGATGGTCATGAAGAAAAAAATGTGCGAGGCATTACGAAAATCCATTCAGACAAGCCAAGAACATATTGAGGGAAGTCGATGACCCTCAGGGTCGGGCCCAGTAGCCGTGACTCATAAAGCTCCGTGCCATTCTATCATGCTGCCGCCCCAGTGCTGATATTGACTGATTTGGACTTTTAAATCAACTTGGCCTTTGAGGCATGTTATCGAGTTTGTTTTACCAAATATTTCACCCAACAGGGTTGCCTCGTCATAATGATGCTGATGCATGAGCGTGTTTCTTTTTTTTTTCAGAGGCTGGAAACCGACTTGGCGTACTGGTTGGACCAGTCACGAGCAACGGATCAAGGTCGTCAGCACCATCACGATGAGAACTCCCCGCATGCCAACGGCGACCCGGGCAATTATAGACACGGCGCCAATGTAAACTACGACTACTACTAAAACACGCACACGCAAAGAAGACCATCTCCCGGAAACAGAGGACGGTGTCTTGATTAGTAGCCGTTCCCATTTTCTTACCCGTAGTCTCATTAAAACATTAACCTTTACGTATTATCTCCTATTATTGTGTAGGCTACATTCAGTTTAATTGATTGTTCAACTAAACATATCACCTGATCTTATACAAAAGTTATGACGTCAGTGCTGATTAAATGCATGTAAATAAAACATCAATTTTCAATCACCAGCGTGGATTAATTGGCCTCAAAAATACTAGGCACATTCATATAGTTATGAGGATCTAATTTCCCTGCTTGTTCTGGCTGTATGATCGCCAATGACTTATAAAATCACAGTACAACGATGGAAAATGGTATCAGTCCCCATCAGAATATTTTTGCATAACGGCAATTAACAGGCAAAATGTTGGCTTTAGGCATGAGTCAGACTACGCATTGCAAATTGAATGTCCAGATACAGGAAGAGAAAAAAAAAACCGCACATTGAAAACGCCAACAATATTGAAAATGTTTATTAAAAGAGCATCTCCACCTAAAAGATGTAACGATTCCAATATCCACAGAGCTTTCAAACAAGTAGAAGAAGGAAGCATTGAACGAAGATGGTTCTGAAACACCCAGTCCTGCGCTGTGTTCGTAACAGAAGTGAGACGAACCAGCCGCGGTACAGCATCTTTACGATATCCCGAGGGAACAGATGGGCCGCCACCCATTGAACGACAGCAGACCAGTAAATCCACAGGGCGATTCATTGAAGCCACTATCAGCCAGTCCATCCCGGGGGAGACATTAAATAAGAACAAAAACACGAAACACAAACACCCTGCAAGCGTAAACACTACTCCACCTCTCTTACTTCAGCAAAAGCTTAATTTAAATAGCAATCAAAAAACGCCATCCAAAAACATAAATTTAAAAAAAGAAAATGGCAAATTTTGAACGAATGGCTAGTCCTCGTCTATTCAACGTCCTCCTTTCTCTCATAGCCCCTGTAGCCATGTCCAACCTGCCCCTGATACTCCCTGGAGGAAGTCCTTCACTCAGCAAGTGCAGCAACGGCCATGTTGAAACACCGTCTTCAAGTCTATTTTCACTCTTGTTTTTTCCAGGAATGAGAAAGAGTTCCTTACCTGCACGCACGAAAACACAACCCTTTCTTTATTCATTCAATTCAGGAGTGCACAACACAATGTCATGTCCATGGAGAAGTCTACCCAAAGAGGTCCTACAAGAGAGACGCTTCGGTGTCCACACCAGCGGTCGCTTCACGTTGGAAGTCGGACCTCAGTTATGTCTGGGGCGTCCCTTCTTCATCCGCGCCGCCTTGGGCTTGGGGATGTACTGGTTGTTGGCCTGGTGCTCCAGCTCTCTGCTGAAGTACTGGATGGTTTTATTCAATCCCTCCTCCAACGGTACCTGGCCAAACAAACAGAACACTCCCTTAATTTGTATTGCGAGGACTAGCCATAGAATGAACTATGAGACCCTACGGTTCATGTTTTGGGCGTGCAGAGTCAGATTGGTAAAATGATGAATCCCAGTTTACCCCTACTGTGTACCACTGTTCTTCCTAATGATGAGACGCAGTGTAGACCTTGTAGTCATGGGACACCTGTGGTGGCCTGTGTCCAACCATCAGTGGCGGCTGGTGGTTTTTAAAGTGAGGAAGGACTGCCCGCTTTTCGCTTGGTTGCCATTGGCCTGCTTGCACTGTTGGTGTATGGTGGCATAAGAATGTGAGACTCAAGTTGTATCAGGGTGTTTCGGTGAACTACAAAATAGTAGGGAGGGATAGTTATGGGAATAAAATTGATACAGTGATGCCACCAGTGGCATCACTGTAATTTGAAAGCTGGTGGGCAGCATGGCTTTGAAATGGACTACGGGCAGAAGGAAAGGATGCAATGCCCATTAGCCAAATCGGGCTTACTCTTGATTTTAAAAACTTAATAAAAAAAGCTGGGCCTATTTTTGCCCTCAAAGACTGGAGTTATTGGTTGAAATTTAGCTATGTTTATTTTCAGTTACAATTGTTCTAAGAAAAGACAAGACCAAAAGTGATGTGACATTTAAAATGCATCATGCTCTGAATCATTCACCCTTTCCACACCCTTTCCACAATATCAAACAGAACGGTCAGAGTAACAAACTAGTAAAAGAACGAGATCATTATTTCAAACAACCTGATCTATAGGCATGCTGCCTAGCTAGGAAAGTCGCATAGCAGCACCAACGTGAACTTGACAGCTGTCGTGGCGTTTGGTTGCCCTATCAAGATTATTCACATCAGTGTAACCTTGAATAGCCCACGTTGGAGATTTGCCATTATTCATTAGCAAACAGGCCCAGCAATGAGTAAGCCATGAGTACCTAGCAAACCATGTAGCACCCACAACACTGACGTTACCATTACTTTTGGTGATTTTGATTTTGCGAAGTGGTCTACCTTTTTCTTTGGTGGCTAACTTAGCACTGTAACTCAATGAATGGAATGCTTTATGTAATTAAACATGAAAAATGTCCTGTTTCCAATGTTTCCATTGTGAACATTATTCGCAAATGTTAGATCTCGTTATCCTTCAGATGATTTCACCCTGCTTTGCGTCTCTTAGACTGAGTGGCAATGCAGGCAGAGCGGGTTTGTTATCGACAGCGTTGCCAGATTGTGCAGATTTCCCGGCCAATGATAATTTTTCCAGCCTAACGTGATTAAAGGTGGCCCAATTGGGTGGGAAATCTGCCCAATCCGGCAACACTGCTCACCAGCCAGGGATCCTGCTTATTGGTTCATAACGCAGCGCGAATAGATTTTTGCGCGAATCAGACGCCTTAAAGGGACACTGTGTAAAAATGACTCCCATCTAGTGTTACAATTGTATATTGCATTGAAGCTAATAGTGCTCGTTTGTTCAAAAACTACGGTGGGCAGTATGTGCCAAGAAGCTGTGTCATGACATTCAATACTACCTCATCGAGTCATTCGAGTGATGATGAGGTTCGTTCTTTCAAACAAAATTCAAACTGCATTGAATCATTGGTGTAAGCTAATGACGTATGAGTAATTATTCCTCGAGCAAGATAGTGAATTATTTCAGTCATCATTCACGCTGGCTCAGAGTGAAAATGCGTTTGCATTTCCTGTACCACGTAGTGCTTTTTGTCCCTCTCGGCAGTTCATAGACCGGAAGAACATGGAAGCCTCCATGAAGCTTACCCGTCCTATGTAACTACATATTACTTATTCTGAGCTCAGGAGGATAAGTGAGATTTTTGGCAGAGATCATTTTACACCAATGAGGACTTATTTATGAATGAATACGTTGATTTGAGGTAATAAATGACTTTAAATATCACAGTGTCCCTTTAAGGTCACACCCACTCAGAGTAGGACTTTCCTCCTCTCTCCCATTGAAACCCATGGTATTCACCGGCCGCCAGGACTTTCGGGGAAATTAATGGGAGTCAACGGAGGCTCAGGGAGGACCTTCCTCCCTGAAGTAATTGTCAATAGGCGATAGGGGGTGTTAATGTCCCTTTACCCAGGGAAACTAACATTAGATATTCAAAGGCATTAAAGTAGTCATATTTAAGGGCATTAATTCATTACAGTAGTCTGGGCAATTTTTTATTCTCAACAATGTTAAAGAGGATCTTCCTCCCTCTCCTCAATGGAAAAGCCTCCACTGTGTATGACACAATCGAAAGAACTTGGTTTGAGTGTTACTTCAATCGCACACCAGACGAGTCACAGATGAGGGACACTATGTGCATCGTCGTGTGGTAGGAATAATGCGATTTTCGTTTAGGTTGATTTCTTCTGAAACTAAGCGACGACACAATTGGAAAGATTACCATGTTTAAGAGCATAGAAGAAATTCCAACACCCTTAAAACCAGACATGGGGGACTCGAGTCACATGACTTGACTCGTGGGGAGCGGGGGAGGGGGAGTGCAGTACGACCGTTTGATTGACGTACTTACTGTCCAATGCCAGTCGGTGGTTCTGAAATGATTGGCTGGAGTTTTTCGAGCCCTGCCCGTTCCACAGATGATTGACTTGTTTAATTTTCATGTCAGTACTTCTAACTCAGTGGCTGTAAGTGGGTTATGATAAGGATTTCAAGTAATTTTCAAGTAAAATTACACCGTCAGAGCCAGAGCGTCAGACTGGGCTGTTCTCAGCATACTGCAAAAAAATTAAGAGGGATTCAAGTTCCAGTCCCCAAATTCAGTTGAACCACTACCTGGACATTTGTGATGGACAGAGCTGCCTTCAGCTTTGGGCCATGAACAGGCGTGTAAAAATAAATGTAAAAAAAAAATAAAAATTTAAAAACATTCAATTAGTTATGAAGAGGCCCACCGTTGTTTGTTCTTAATTGTATATAACATATCACTCAATTTCGGCAAATTAGATGTTTTTACCTAATAAAGAAAAAGGGGCTCTCCTCTTCCTCCCCCCCGCCCCCCCCCCCCCGCTCTCGTAGGGCACCGAAACGGCCAGCAGCGGCCCTGCACCCTCCCCTCTTTGTTCAAGGTGGAGGTAAGAGTTATGGCAGTCCCTGCATCAAGTGCACCTGTTGAACGTGTGTTCAGCCATGGTGGGGAGATAATGTGACCCCATCATTCACAACTCAGTGACTAAGTACTGTTTTTTATTTAATTTTTTGCAAATGCAATGCACTGTAAGTCGATGAATGTTGCGAGGCAGCAAGATCGCTACCAGCTTTCAGGCTTGTGTATGACTATTTCCCCTTCCTACAGTATGTGTATGTGATATTACTTTTGAAATAATCTTTTTTTTCAAATAATATTCTACAACATGTAGGGAGATTGAGTGATTGACTTGAACTGTTCTCGTATACAGCCACCTAGAGGCTCTATTTGATTCTGTGAATAGGTTGGAGGAAATTATCATAAAAACATTTTCAAACTATTCACATAAGGGTTTTGGAATGTTTTGAATAGTTTCAGTTATTGTTAATGTTAAGACATTGTTATTGTTAATGTTGAAATAAAACTCAACTTATGAACAACTCTCTTTACCGATTTTTAAATGTGGAAACTGGGTTAGATCATCAGATTTTTGTATGACTTGACTTGTGACTTGCTTGACCTGAGCAATGACTTGACTTGTGACTTGCTTGAGACTTGAAGGTTATGACTTGAGACTTGCTTGTGACATGCACATGAGTGACTTACCCCCACCTCTGCTTAAAACCAAACTAAACAAGATTTTCGGGTTTGCTGGCACTTTTAAGTCATGAGCGGTCAAGCCCTTTAGCTTGGAGGGGGAAGGGGCTCACATACCACGGGCTCCCAACCCAGCATCATCTTAGCTTTGCGGATGTCTGGCCGGCGTCTCTGGGGGTCATCCTGGGCCTCAGGAAGGAACTGGATCTGACTGTGGCTCACTGTGGACACACGTTCTTATAAGCAAAAAAATGGGAACACAAACGTTAGTCAAGACAACATCGATATCTACAAAACAGAGATCAACGCCTCGTCCATAAGCAAAACAATAAGAGGGATACTAAAGCCTTATGACGGACCAAAATCTACTCCTCTGCCTCCAATCCCAGGAATCTATTTTCCATATTCTCTTCCCTCCTCATCCCCTCCCCTTCCTTCCTCCCTGACAGCTGATGACTTTGTAACCTACTTTACCCCTTCCTCCATCCCCCCTCCACATATCCACAGCTCTGTTATCACCCAGAATTCCTCTCTCCTCTTCAGATTTCTGCAGAATAATAGCGTCTAAACACGCAAACACCTGACCTGACACGATCCCCTCCCCACTCCTCCAGGCTGTCTTGAACAACATTCTGCCATTCCTCACCACCCTCATCTAATCCTAATCCCTCCCTTCAGGCCCTATTCCAGCGTCCTCCAAGACTGCTAGAATCAACCAACCCTTGACATCACTGACTTCCGGAATTACAGACCGATAGCTCTTCTATCATTCAATTCTAAAACACTGGAACGGGCAATCTCCAAACAACTGTCCTCCTATCTCCCACAAAACAACCTGCTTTACCCCCATCAGTCAGGGTTAAACATGCGACAACCACTCTGCATTTGAAACGTGGCCAACTTAATCATGCTGTTCCCATTGTGTCCTTTCCTCGCCTCGCTCTGCCTTTACATGCATGCTGACCCATGTCTTGGGACTCCTTCGTTGAGTTCTCAGATTCAAGACAATGGTACTGGCCTACAACGGAACTGCTTACCCACAAGGCTCTTGATTAGCTGGGCAAACTCCAGGATGGTGTGCTCCTCTGGGTTTCCCTGATTAAATAAACCACACAGCTTCTCGTTATCGGCACAGCCACACCAGTCAGACTCACAAATTAATGAACCAATCAATGAGAAAAAAACATGCGCTAGCCAAGATATCTAAATGGGAAAGAAGGCCAAATGTACCTATTTCATGATTAATATCATCCATTAATCAGTTGTGAATTTTTTTTCTGTGTTGAATGCACAAATATATTATAAAATATAAAATTGATTAATGAACATATTCTATCAGGTGTGCGTGTGCGCGCGTGCATGTGTGTGTGTGTGTGTCTCTCACCAGGTTGACTGGACTGCTGATGTTACTGTTCATCAGGAGCACCAGGCCATTCACCAGGTCACTGGGAGAGACGGAGAGAGATGGCTGTGTTAGTACCTCCCATCCCCTAGGCTCTTTGGGACTCCTGCATCTCCAGGCAGTCAGGCGGAAACGTTTGAATCTTTTGAGTGTTCAATCATTGAAACACACACATTCACGCCACTCATTACACATATGAATCGTATGACTTTAACCAAACCAAAAGCAAACCAAACCATCTCCATCACTCATCTCAACAGGCACAGAAACAAACAGACTCTTATTGGCGGGGCATTGACCGAACAGGCACACTGTGTGCCAGAGATAAACGCAAAAGGGAATGATTGCAGAGAAACACTTTTTTAGAGAGAGCGAGCGAGAGAGAGCAGCCATTAAAAAGCGCGGCAAAATGGATTTCTCACGATGTAAATTGTCTGGTGTTGAAAGTGTGTGTGCGACACCGTCGAGCAGACTCTTATCATCGTTGCCCTTAAAGGACAGGACCTGAATGCAGCTTGGCTTTTCAGACATCTTTGCACGTGATTAGGCTGATAATAAAACCGCTGAACACAATAGGACTCGCCTTACCGTGATGATGGCCACGCGATTAGAATGATAAAGAATGGCTGAACACAAAGGACTGCTCTGACCATCAACATACCAGGACCCCAATCAGCAGAATGTGTTGAAAGACCCATTAGATGGGAGCAAGGCAGGGGGAGAATTGGCCCTTACAGGAGAGCCTCATGGGGAAACCATGCTCAGCCAATTCCCAAGTGTAGATACAGGGTTAAGACCCTCCTAAGCCAGGTACATCGCCCTACAACACGCAGCAGTGGTAAGTGATGCAATTACCTTACATACTGGAAGGCTCTGGTCTGCAGTCCTGAACCATACACCTGTAAACACAGAGGATGGATGACTACTAACATCTGTCCAGTCTGGTGGATACAGTCTTCTACTGCATCCATCGCAACGTACAGGTCTTGACATCTTCCTAACCACGGTTCTACTGGCAATAGCGCTCATACGGCATACAGGTTATTGATCATGTATTCCAATATCCTTTTGTACATACTCTGCACTTTACTGCTTTTTTTTTGCACTTTTGGTGAGATGCTATACTGAATTTTACTGTCTCAGTACTTGAAATCTGTGCAATGGCAAAGTTGAATGTAATCGAATGTACTTTTTTTTGTTGAGAATAGATAAGCAAATGTTGCCTTCGAATGAATAACAAGTAGCTACATTTTTGGGTTATAGTATGACCTAACTATATAGACCTGCTGCGTGCTTTCTGATATCATGGATCGTCTTCTCATTAAGATGGATAGCTTGAGCTGAGTACCGGTTAGCTCTGGCACAACCCATTGGGCGCTAATAAAAGGCCTATTGTGATAAAGACCTACCGTGAGCGGTTCTCCCTGAAGCGCTTGCAGGATGAAATTGCTGACGACTCGGCCGTCGTTCATGTGCATCCTGGAGCCAAACGTGTTGAAGATCCGGGCCACCCTCACCTCCACACCTTCCTGGGGGCCCACACATACACACACACTGATTCAAATAAAAACAGAAACTAACAGTCTATGTACCAATCAAAACAAAAACCTGACAGCAAGACGAATGACCAGAAACTAATTAAGTACATAATTAACCCCAAGAATTACTCATTAACCCAATTTCCATTAGATTTAAGAAAAGCCTCCTTCATAAAGCTCCTACGATTCCTGTTGTATAGAAGGTAATTATTGCAGCAATGAATGAGTTCAAGTTATTCAATTCAGCTGCGGCAATCTCTATCTTTCTCGTTATCATTTTCCTGCTTTTCCCTACTCATACTTTAAATAAACACAGGGATTCAGTCCCCATCCAATGCATTTATAATACTTGAACAGAATTTTAACAGATCGACAGTGGCTTGCTAGCTATTGTATGAGATGATGCTTGATCGGGCATGATTGAAGGAAAAGGTGCAAAATTGTGATATGAAAACTCATTTGAGCCAATTGTATATCTGTATATAAATTCATATTTTGCTGGGACCTGTTCTAGCATGGATCTTTTGTACATTGGGGATCACACCCGTACCCTTCGGGTTGGAAGCCGAACGCCATCGGCCGGTTCACTATCCTGCCCCCTTATTAGTAACGCAAGACACACAAAAACATGACAGCCTCCACAGTACACCACTCACCAGCACCACTCACCAGGCCTCTCTGGACAACGGACAGCCCATAATCATCGACATGGTTTAAGGCGGTATTCATTTGCATAGAGTGCAGTCTACACACAACTTTAATAGCCTACGAGAGAGACCTCAACGAAGGAGCCTAAGACATAGTGAGGCAAGGCAAGGACACAATGGGGACAGCATGATGAAGTGGGCCACATTTTAAATACAGATTAGTTGTTGCATGTTTAACAACCTCCAGCCATTCCCAACACTACAGCGAAATGTTGTATGCAATAGCTTCTACTGGCCGTCTTGGTCAGCTTATGCCTCACCTATGGGGCTCGTGTGTAAACATACAAACCTCGATAACGATGAAAAGGATGAAAGGAGCCTTTTGCAATGTAAAAATAGGAACAGCGTATCAAAAAATGCAAATTTGCACCTTTGCCAAATGTCTGAGTGTGGGGGGGTGGGCATAACAGACAGTGTAGGATCTCCAAATGGTTGGTCGCACACGCACACACACACACACACACACCCCTGTATGGTAATCAGTGGATCTGAGGACTTTGTGTGCATCTCATTGCACTCGTGTGTGCATGCATGGAAACATGCCATGAGAAGCAATGCTAATCTCAACAAGCTGAATAGTGGCATTTGGGAAGCATTCCTTTCATTGTAGATGTTTTTACTCGTTTGTTATTAACAAGTAAAATAAACTAGATCCCATATGGGATGAAGTAAGGGGCAATTTAAAAAACATTTTGAAAGCATGCCGATTTATGTTGGTAGTGACTCCCATGCCGTCTGAAGCGAATGGCAGGCAAAAATGTTCCATCTGTTGAGACGCCTAGCCTTGACTTATCACATTTTAAATGTCAATGAATTTCAATTAAACAGAGATCTTATTTGTGATACCTCAGCCCACGTCCGACCTGCCAGACAGCTGGATATCTGAGGTGCTACTTTCATCGCATTTCTACCAGGGGGCGAAAAACTGGAGGTGCGGGGGACGGGTGCCGAGATATCTCGAAGAAACGGAAAGCAACACAAGATAAAGAAATATCATCAGCTTAAATGAAAGCCGTGAGACAACAATCACATCTGATCATCAAAGGCTCGCGTATGTCAGGGCGGCAGAAAGGACAAATCCCCACAGTGGGAATATGTTCAGAGGATGCAGGGGGACGGCAGAACACAAACATAGTGCTGTGCAACTCATATTTATTTGTGTTTGTGTGTGTGTGATGATGTAGGTCAGCGTGTGAAATAAAAAAATGCACTAATACCCACTTTTGTTTTTCATATCAACACTGAATTTGGGATAAATTAGTCAGGCTTAAATATTTGTCGAGGCATTGGATCTATCACGACTACAACACCATCAATCATCATGAAGGATGGTTGTTTGGCCTGCACTGAGGGATGGTGGTTGCTGATACTAGAACAACACGACTAAGTCACCCAGCAGGCACCTAATGTACCTTTAGATACACAATGAGCCTCTCCTCAGAGTTTCTTGCTGCCTCACTTTCTCTGAGAGAGCATTAACAAGTTGTGAAACACACAAAACGTACAGAAACTACAGCAGTTTTGAGAACCAAGAACACTAGAAAGTACATTTCTAATGTATTACTAATTAAAAACCAAACATGTTGTTATTAAAGCATACTCGCATACATGCACGTTTTCTGCATTTGAAAACAAACGTTGACAATGTATTTTCTATATAAACCAGGTGAGGTTGAAAGGTATCTTCCGGACTCTGTGGTAATGACTATCTAGTCCATTACTAGTGATAATTACTTCACATCTAGGAATCCTTTATGCATTCTAAATTCACAAAACATACTTTAATTCAACGTTTCACGTTGAAGACTTCACTAAATAGTTTACATCTTTTGAAATAATGCAGTTTCCCCTCCAATAAACAAGGCCAGATTCATGTGGATACGTTTCAATTCTACTCGTATATTAATGCATAGGAAATGTACAATGCATGTAAAAACAAATGACAGAGTGACCTTGAGTTTCATCACAACGTGGACCCGAACCCGCATCAGTAACATAGGTGAACAATATCCCCCACTCGCTCTGTAAATACAATGAATACAACTGACCGTTTGTTATTGTGCAAATATAAACCTATCCTGCATCAAACATTCCACCATACTGCTGTTCACATTCAAAGGCCTAGCCAAAACGGAAATTAAAATGAGCTTCAGAAATCTTTCTAGAAATCACACAAAACCTTTTCAGTGGCTCCTACATTCAATCCTCAGTGTTAAGAAGACTAAAACTCCATCCTAGACCCCAAAAGGGCTCTCCCCAGACTCAAGACATGTTTGTTCAGATACGCTTTTCATTTAGCCATCTCGTCTGCTGGGTTATATTTGTCATTTAGTTGTACTGCATTGCCAAAGCCCTTTGGGAAGGTGCCAGACCAGGAAAGGTGCCAGACGATTAAATAAAATGCATTCTTATCAATACTAATATTTATATTCACCCCAGGCACCCGAAGCTGAATCTATTTGATAAACCCATGCAGGGATATACGGAGGCAAGCGGTAACTGTTACAGGAATTACTCCATTACCGGAATTGAAATGTACAATGTGTACTATCTTCCAGCGCAAATCTTTCTTTGGGAATCGTATGCATGTGCACACATACACACCTCACACATCAAATAAACCAACACAGCAAACTAAATAGGAAGACAACATTAGAAACAACCTGTTGTGGGTAGCAGCAGGTGGCATGTATTCTACGGTACGTATAGCTTTAAACGGAGGCCATGGGCTCCACTGAAAAAGTTAAATAACAAAAGGTTTAACGGCCATTCTGCCTCAATAAAACTATTTTTCTCTATGAATGGTTTTATTTAGTCTACACTTACAACTACATCAGGCCATTTAGCAGACGCTTTTATCCTTAGCGACTTACAATAAGCACATTTATCAGTCAGTACAGTAAAGATATTCATAGAATGTGCCAAGCACTTATCATGTCTAGGTAAAACCAATCCCCTTATACAACAAGAATGCTAGGATAACACACACACACACACACACACACACACACACACACACACACACACACACACACACACACACACACACACACACACACACACACACACACACACACACACACACACACACACACACACACACACACACACACACACACACAAAAACGGACTTAGTGCAGGTTTGACCAAAACAATTAAAAGGACTCGTCTTGCCGGACGAGGCCGCGGGCGTACCTGTTTCATGTAGGCGTAGCACATGGTCTCTGCCACCCGCTTGCCCTCGTCGTAGCACGCCCGGGGCCCGATGGGGTTGACGTGCCCCCAGTACTCCTCGTTCTGGGGGTGGACCTCCGGGTCTGAAGAAAACAAGGCGCATGGAGCACAGGTTTAGCTGGGGGGGGGGTTTGGTTTGATTCCGGGCAAAGAGGCTGCATCGCACACGGGTGAATTAAAAGCGGCGGCGTTGATCGCTAAGATTGACTGGGAACATTTTGCCACGCAAGGTCACCTACACAAACTTAAACTCACAAAAGCGATGAACATAGTCTGCTAGACCATAAATACAGATGGCCGGCACTTCACATTATCCTCTGTGCACTCATTAGCACGACACCGCCTCCACATTTTTTTTCACGTGCATTGTGCAGGTATACAGTATGTATAATTAATTTATACAATATATTATTACTTCACTTCAAAGATCTGTGACATAAATTAAATACAGCCATTGAAGCTGTATCTTGTATTCAATGACTGTATGCTAATTGCGACGGCTTTATATTTCACACGCAGAGCTCATGAGGTGGATGAAGGGGTCGTGAGGTGGATGAAGGGGGGGGAGGGGGTGTGCGTGCGTTACCTCCATACACCTCGGACGTGGAGGCCAGCAAGAGCCTCGCTCCCACGCGCTTCGCCAGCCCTGAAGGAGACAGTAGGGAGAGGCGTCAGCACGCGCAGAGTCCGCACACAGAGAGCTGAACAAACCCGATGGTTTAGAGCTAGACACGGACTGTGAAAGCACGCATTCAAGTTGGCATCGTGAGAAAATCCCCGTGTACAACTTTTACTTTTGCAGGTCTTGCCTTGGATGGGGCCCAGTGTTGGTCAAACAGATCCATAAAATCAGAGTCAATGACTAAAGAGAGGCTTTTGTTCTGGTCACTCTTGCTGGACCCGGTTGACGAGTAATGGGAAGCATCCTCTCCTATGCTAAAGGCTTCCAATGGTGATTTCTGTTCATTCTGTTCATTTTAACATTATTATTTGGTCTGTTTCGGATAAAAATGTCAAAACTGAATTACAGAGATCTATAACTGAATTATAGATACAAGTGTTTCCTTTTTCACGCGAAAAAAAACTAATACAAATATCTACAATAGAAAGTCCACATGTAGCAATAATTCAATTCAATTTTATTTGTATAGCCCTTTATCACCACAGTCTCAAAGGGCTTAACAGGCCAAATATTCATGACACCCCCCTTTACCCAAGCCCCCACACGGGCAAGAAAAAAACTCCCTTGAAATTAGCAAGGAGGAAATCATGAAAAGAAACGCATAGTCGGGGATCCCTTCTTCCAGGGACGGTCAGGAGTGCAATGGGTGCCACAATTGACATACAGGTAAATACATGCACATCATAATAAAATGGTGAATGGGTTCTGGCCATTCACCATCAATATAATTGTGACTGGTGGAATGGTTATTTTCCATATCCCACATCAACAATTACATTTGTGATAAGTCGGGGGCCCACAGTAATGTTGGGGATACTAATGGACTCTGGACAAGAATAATCAGAACAATCTAGAATTCCATTCATGATATCGGTTATACAATAACAAACAAACATTGCCCCTCATAAGAATTGAAAAATTTACCAAAAAGATATTACTCAAATATATCTGCCATTTGCTGGTGGAATGTGTTAATTGTGTAGCCTGATTGTCTGCTCTTTTTATTTTAAGCATATCAACAAAAAAATGACAACAATTATAACAATGTTGTACTTTCTCAGTAAATGACCATTGAAGTTTCTCATAAGGATGCCGTTAAACACTTTGAGGAAGCCTCCAAGGGTAATGCATCATGGAGGACAGGTCATTGTTTGAGACGTTTTTTGGCTCATTCAACTAAAAGTAAGCTGAAGTAGGCTTTTATGTGTTAAAAAAAACACATCAAATAGTTATAAAATGTGTAATGCAACAAACACATTATCCTCCTTATATCAAAATGGACAAAGAGGTTAACGGGGACTATTGGATCAGCCCAGAACACACATTTTAGGATACAATAAATACTAAAGCCGAATTGCACCATAAAAGCTCTGATGCCTACATGTAAGCGTCTAAATGGACCGGAAAATCATGGGCCTTTCAATTAAGTAATCAGCCTTAATGGCACCCATGTGAGTGAACCGACGGTCATCATGCTGGCCATCAACACTGACATGGATGCATGACCCTCCACAACATATAGACCTACTGTCTTCTCCACACAAAAGTCATCACCGTCATTCCTGGCGCTCCCATTCGAGGTAATTGCAGGATACGATATCTTGCCTGGCTAGGAATTGTTCACGTTCCCATGACAACCATAGGATGTTGCATTGTCCTTGGCCACTGCTGAGAGTAGTGAGCCCCGCCCCCCCCCTTGCCATACATATACCCTCCTAGTATGTAGCCGTGAAAATGGCAAGGAAACATCACATTTGATTTAAGCATGATGTCGTAATGAGCGAGGGCGAGGGTGTGCGGGTTAGAAACAAGTTGAGGTCGTAGCACATAGACGCCCTTGAAATGGAAACACTGCAGTCCTTTTCTTAATGTCAACCAAACATGTGTCAACTGCACAAAGAACTTGCATCAGGATGGCAGGTATACAACGTCCACAGCTCATGATAGAAGCTTTTCTGTACTGGCGATTGGTGCAATCTCAAGGACGCACAACCAACCTGAATCTGTCCCAAAGCACAGCAGGTCTAAACCCCGAAACGGCTGTGCTTGAGGATATAATTTAATGATTGCTGTGGCCAGGAAAAGCACCTCTACTAGATGAATGAAGAAAGGCACAGGAGGCTGCAGCCTTAAAGCCACAAAGCTGACACGACAGCAACGGTAAATTCCCTTGAAAAAAAATACAAATTATTTATCGACTTCTGATAACAGACAACGGACTGAACATGAATGTGCGCAGCCACACTGATTGGATGGCTGCAGGATGGTTTCTGCCCATCTGGTGCTAGCATAGTGACGTGGAAGGACTTACCAAGCATGTTGAGAGTTCCTATGGTGTTGGTCTTCAAGGTCTTGATGGGGTTGTACATGTAGTTTGGCGGAGAGGCTGGAGATGCCAGGTGGTAGATCTGATCCACTGTTGATAAAACACAGGGTAAGGATTGCATGGGGTGATCACACACAAACCATACACACACACACGCTATTTCAGAGATTCAATTTCTTCCACCTTCCACCCCACTGATTGAACAGGTCTCCTATCCCTTGATTTCTAAGGCCATTACCATCAGACCCATTTTCCTACATCATAACCCTTCCACCTTTCCCGGTTGCCTTGCACCCATTCATCGCCGTCTCCCTGATTCCCTAATCAACCGGTAACCATACATACCCCTTTAATCCCCCAACGCACTCTTTCAAACTATACACACTATCGACCAATTCACAAACCTTTCCACGCCAACATCCTCAACCATTTCAGCACAGTCCAACTGCCAATAAAGGCCACTCACTCACAAAAGTGGTCGTCTGGAACCAACGGAGCAAAAGTATTTTTCCAGAACACATGTAGACTACCCCCTCTTTAATTGTCACATCACCGTGTTGGTTAAATTGTGCATGTGTAACAATGGGAAATTTAATTGGGAAGATGGAGGTGCAGAATGAATGATACCACAGCATTGCTTGCCTGGGGCTGAAGGTTTGTCTTTTTTGTGCAATTTGCGATGTTATGTATTGCTTTTAATAAATGTCCTTATTGTTTGCTTGATAACCACTTTGATAACGCCTTTGTGCAATGGCAGTGGCACCATCCAATCACGTTTCTTCCTAAGAATAGCACATTCGACAGTTAGTCTAGAATCCTAGAAAATACTAAGTTAAAGGATGATCCAAAATAAGTCGAAAAAAAAACATGTCAACAACAGCCATCACACACGCTGGTTAAAAGGATTCTCTCAGGCCGTACTCGTTGCTGCTTTGTTCTATTTGCTGAAATGCAAACGCTACAAAGTGTCTTTGTTCATTAATGCATTTCACCATTCCTTCGTTCTCTGGACTATAAGGACAAAGAGCCGCAGACAGCACTCCTGCTGTTTCACTTCATCAGGGGAGAGAGAGGTGGTCGCACCCCAGAAGTGCCAACAGACAACAAAGTGGATCGGAACAGCACAGGGGGCGAGGAGAATCTCCTCTATGTGGTAAAGAAAAGTGTGTGGAGACCAAGGAAAACACAGGATGTTTTTCCGGCCGCCACTATCAGAAAAAGATACATGTAGCCCACTGATCGGGATGAAAGATGGGCAATTTATTGTGCCGGTGGGGGAGTTTATCAGCCCATACAACGAACACACAATACAATGAAATAGAGTTGCACCGTCTTTAGAAAAGAGTTTCCTTACTTTCCTTTGCATAATTATATAATCTAACCACACTCGTTCAGGTGTCCTACCTAGAAAAGATCTACCAGCAGTTAAAGTCTCGGGCAATGTTTTGAGTTTGCATAAAATACTAAGAATGGTTGACAGAATATCTTATTCAGCGACGCCCGATACTGACAAACAACACAAGGTGTTCTGTGCTCCTCCCTTCCCCCTGTGAGCCTGTGTATCTTCCCCTTTGTGCTGTGAATACTTATGGGGTGCATCTGAAAGAGCCAGTGGACCCACTGTATCAGCGGGAATTCAAACACTGTAATTAAAAAGATATGTGTTTTGAGCTGAGATTATAGGAAATGTGGAGGGGGGGGGGGGGTGTCTTACGACCTAACGGCAACTTTGTGTGCCTTTTTTAGAACCGTTGTTGTGATCGAGGGTTATAATGAGCGACGTGTATATGATATGCAGCATACACCATGACATTACACTGAGAAGCAAACCCTCACTTGGACATTAAAATAAACCGCTGCTCAGACGGAGCTCGACAAAGCCACACACCGTAGCGTCATACTGTTGGTGTCCTGGAAGACTAACCCTCTCTCGGAAGCGATCATCAAAACCGACGGCTTTCCAGAGCAAGCATCCACAAATCAAACACACCGAGGAGTTATGCTATTTAGTGTTTGAGACTTTTAACCCCATCTCCGTCAACCACTTCCAGGTAGAGCTCCACGCTCCCACCAACACCTTGCCACCATCAGCCCTTTGTCATGATGTCGAAGAATATTTTCAGTCACCTCGGCGAGACCGTAACCTGCTCACTTAGTGTTTTGGGGAGATATACATAGGATTTTAAACCTATTATCACTAAAATCCTGTCTTATTTAATAACAGTGATATAATGGCTTGGATTATCATGTGCACGATCCTAATATAAATATAACCCCTTTCCCTTGACCAGGATAGTCAAGTTAAATAAGCTGCATTAAGGTTGTGGCTTTCCTACCAATCTTTTAGAATATAAGACGGATACTGAGTAAACTCATTGAAGACAATATACCAAAAATATTAGTTATTACTCCAAATAACTTTTAATGTTGTCTTTTTACCTGAGTGGAAGAAACTACTGGCCAAGCATTTGTTTGAATATTTAACGTAAACTATTTTTGAGCCTGCCATGTGCAATGCATTTGTGATACTGGGATATATAATATACCTCAGAAAAATGAAAAAAAAAAAAATATTCTCAGCAAGTGTGTCTCCCTTTTGAGATATGGAAATTAATTCCACTCATCATGTTTGGTGTGCGCACAAAGAAAATAATGTCAGTGAAAAACTAGGCCTATGGATAGTGGTTGTCAGGGAAAGACAGCGAAAGCAAATCAACACGTAGGAACCTAGTGGATTTCTCAAAGCTAATGAGTTAGTTGCTACCTAACCTTACTTCACAACAGATAGCCTTCACTGTTGTTATAACCACTTACTGACTATTGCCAAACAAAATTGATGGAGAAGGATTTGAAACAAAAAAAGGGGCCATCTGGACAGAAATATCTAAATATTTACAAAGAAACACTTTAATTAGCATCTCCCAACACACCCCTGCAAAGCCATGCACTTATTTATCATTCCCGGCATTCGTCAAGAGATGATAACAGTAGATGATAACAGTAATCAACCCATCACGGTCCTCATCATGTTTTTCCAACTAAAGCAAACCCCCCGGACCAATCGACATTTCAGGTCCACCAACCATAAATCAAAAAATAAAAACATGAAATAAGTGCGACGCGCCCCGACGCCGTCTCTCCTCACCTTCGATGTACAGAGGCTCCACCACGTCGTGGTTGATGAGCTCAAAGTTCTCGTGGCCGATCCAGTGCTCCACGTTCCTCTTCCTGCCCGTGAAGAAGTTGTCCACCACGGTCACCTCGTGGCCGTCCATCATCAGCTTATCAGTGAGGTGGGAGCCCACGAAGCCCGCGCCGCCCGTGATCTGGGGACGGGGAGAAAAAAAAAGCGAACCGTGAGTCACGGCCGGTGCATTCGTCAACGGCGGCCTCGGCTGATGGCTGATTGGTTGATTGAGCTGGGCTGAGTTTGGTTCATTTTGAAGGAAGGGAGAAACGGTACAGAATGAAGAAAAAAGGTCTGCAATCAGTAGGTTTAGCCAGAACAATGTGCAACTCCCTCTGGAGGGAAGTGTTGTTTTGGAACACGTTTGACGAGAAAGGTTTACCACCGGTATGGCATTCAGATTGATCTCCATTGACTTGAGTGGTGTTGATTTTAAACTTTACAGACACCTTTAATCTCTATTTACCGGTTTTTTAGTTTACTTTCATTTACTTGGAGTTTTCTTTTCACAGCATCCTTTTCAAATGTTTCTTACGTCACAATGTAACCTTGAATGAAACCCAAACATAACACTAAAGAACAATCATCACTGCTTAAATTATCTAACGCTGTTGTGTTTCAATGTATTTGTTTGTGTCTATTCTTCTTTGTGTGTCTTAGTGTCTGTCCCATAATTGAAGCATTATGGGATGGCTGTGGAAGGTCAGCACTCAGAGGAGAGCATGGGCAAACAGGAGTGAATACAAGTGCCCTGATGAATGAAGAGGAAAGAGGTGGAGAAAGATGAGTGCAGTTTTCAACGTACCAAAATCCTCTTCCGATCCTTTTCTGAGAGGAATTTGACAGGAGGATATTTCTGGGTAAAACTGTTAAAGAAGAGGTTAAAAGTTTTAACATCAGAAAAAATAAACCAACCAAAACGATCTACTGACAACTTGCGTAATACAATTTAGAACAATTATCAATCGTCATGTTCTCACACATACATGTTTCAGACACGCGTGTCAAAATGTTATAACGAATGATAGCTCCACAATGAAAGCCTCAATATTGTTGAAAGATGTTTGTCGTTCGACAATTTGCTTCTAGGCTTAACATAATTAAATCGTAGCTTACTACTGCTGTCTATTATTAAATTAAGAAAATCCACAGATCTACAAGTGAGCAGGCAAAGCGAACACAAAGCTAACACAAAGTCCAACCACAGCAGCCAAAATCATTAGTGATATGGTGCGAGCATTGGCACACAGACAAAAAGGGTCTTGCTAGACATTTGCTCAGAATGTGACAATCTTATGGAATAAAGAAGCAAATACAAGTTGCCAATCCCCCAGGCAGCATACCAGACATGCTACTGTTTGGTCAGCTGTCAGGAAAGATGCATTGGAAGCATTTACTTTGGGATCCAGTGATATTGATTGATAAACATAAAGGGGATACAATTAAAACCTTAGTAAAAAACTTTTCATTCTGTAAAGTCAAGAGGTTTTAGACAATGACTATTGAATCTGAAAAATGTGGAAATAAGACTTTTTAGGAGCTTAGTACAGTTTCAAGTTGGATCATAAACACACCCACCTACTGCTGTGCAGAATATGACACAGCAGCATCGACGACTTTTATAAAACAGCAAGTCACAGAGGGCTATACTTCATAGGGGGCGAGTTTGTAGAGTCCAATCCCTGAACGTGTATTCACAACGTGTATTAATACCTGCGTGTGTGTGTGTAAAAAAACGCTTACCTAAGCTCAAGGTCATGAATCTTCTCTCTGAGGGGAGCTACAGCCTATAGGTGAGGAGGGTTTGACAGAACAAGGGCACAGCAAGTCAGAACAAATCAGGTGGATCGTGCATCAGCTCTGTGTTGTGCCTCATTAAAAGCCTCATACATTTTTCATTTCAGACATGATCTCAACATTATTATGCAACTTTCATAAAAATTGAAAGATATGGAACATTTAATGCCTGGTGTCTATAATTTTGTAGTAAACCGTAGGGGTGGGAAAAAATAATAAATTCTTCGATGCATCGCGATTCTGTGTAGAACGATTCCGTCTCAATACAGATAAGTTAATAATCGGAATTTAAAAGAAAAGATTATACATAATTTTTTTTTTTTTTTAATTAAATTTGTTCGCCTCCTGCAACATGCTGTTCGACAGAGGGATAATTTGAGTAGTTTTAAAATGATTTAATTTATCTTCAATGTGTATTGGCCAAACTGATTTTCTCTGGACGTGATTGCGATTCAGCCTACGCATAGCATGCAGTTCTTATTCTTATAATTGACTAGGAGCAGCTTTTTTTTAATGACATAGAAAGTAAGGTTTAGAAAGAAAAGATAACTAAATCTGTTTATTTTTTACTTACTTCCATAGCGTGTTGTAATGCAAGCTGCATTGATTATTGCATTGTTCATAGAAAGTAATATTTGTGACAAAAGCTTCGAGATGCATCAATAATCGTTCTAGATTCGAATCATTGACCTCTGAATCGGAATCAAATCAAATCGTGAGGTGCCAAGAGATTCCCACCCCTAGCAAACAGCAGTGACGTTGAAGATTTCCAAGAACTGAATAACCCCCTCAAACACACACCTCCCTTTCCAACGACTACGGTTGCATGTACTGGGCTTTAATAGGAAAGGGGCCAGTAGGCATTTAAGTTACAAGGTAAAGAGACATAAAAAGTTATCGCACAAAAGGTAAATGTTTGATGGCTCTAGCCTGCATATAAATCTGTTGAACCAATCCCAATCAGCTAGTCCCCGCGGTCACTCACTGTACATGATGTAGGATATATGCAATAGCTTTTTTACTTTTCTCGACATCGAAGTCCTCTTATTGCATCAATAGCGTGAAACGACAGTCAAAAGACCATAATTATTGCTATCAGTTATGTCTTGATCATAAATCTCGATAGAAGTAAGCGCGACAAGCCAGTGTTTACTTGCACTGCGTAATGTGAATAAAGGTTAATTTGGATAAACATGACCGTGTGCAATTGTATCGCTACAGTCTAGTTTTGGATACCAACTTCTCTGAAAAAGTGAAAGCGTACTTTTGGTAATCAAACAAGGAATCAGATTAAAAAATGAATCTCCCAAACAGGGATGTATTAAAGAATGCATACCCACTTATCATAATCCCTTTCATCTGCGAACTGTTGATTGCTATACAATTTTACACTCAGATTGTGGATCAAAAGTGTGTGACACACCTTTTGCCTTCAACCCATTATCTGGTATGAGTTCAAGGTCAATTGTTGCTGGATTTTCATGATGCAAATATTATGTGCTTAGTGAATAACGAGTAATCATAAATGGCCAGGAAACAGTTGAATTTCAGCAACAAACTAATAAAAGAGACTTACAATTACCTTGCAATGCAGTTAATACATGAAGTAACCCAAAAAGTACAACTTACTTCATCTATTCTTTGCTCAATCTTCATCTCGCTGAGTTCCTGTATCGATCTAGGATGCCGAGTTAGGGGAATATAAGTACACAAACACTGTAAGAAAAAAACACTACAAAATGAGGAATTCACCAGAATCTTTGTTGCCCTGAAAAACACATACCTCATGTTCGTATACGTTCCCCAGACAGCTGGAACAGAAAAAAGAAAAATGGTAGGACGGTTTCAAAAATTGCAGAAAGAAAGATCATGAACTCATATCATGACGAAATTGTGTGCGTGCATACGTGCAAGCTTTCTATAGATATATCTAATGTATTGTGTATGGGCAACATTGACAATTACATGCTAGGCTACAGAAAGATCTAATTCGGGACATTTTGTATATTAAAAGATCATTTATATTGCACAACATATTGCTAGTTGTGTATTATTTGTTCGACTTTTTGGTATTTCTTGCATTTCAAGTATCGCTTCCTCTGCGGGGCAATGGGGACTGCCTATTGAAAGATTGCCCTCAATTTGAACGTGCCCTGACTTAGGAGTGCCCAGAAAACACTGAACTCATGTCTACCTAGGTCATCAGGCAACAATGATCTCAACTGTGACCAGAAGGTTTTACAATACTGGTCTCTCTGCAATAAACCACAATAAACCTCTGCCAATAATTGTTTGCATCCCTACAGTTGGTTTTGTTTCGACAATCCATGGTAACATAACAGGCATGATTGTCATTTGCAATCTATTGAGGGAAATCCAGCAAGGACCTTTGGTACATTGTTCTGATTTATTTTCACTTAACCTTAATTAAACAAGGATAGTCCCATTGAGATTATCAGTCAAACTTTTAAGGAGGTCGTTGACATTGAATATTCAGCGAGACTTGATAAGAATTGCAATAAGAGACTTGTATACATCTTCCTTCTCGACATTCATGAAGAATCTGCTTTGATTGGGCCTCTCGGTCAGCAAACTTTTGTTTACCCTTTACTGACCAGTAAAGACTTTTCTTCACACAAAATAATGATATACCTGCATCAAATATATAGGTTAATATATTGTACCACCAAGATACTGCTTGTATCTTAACTGCAAGACGTCACCATGACGATACCTAAGAACATCCTGAAGCTAAGGGAGGGCAAGACTGAAGTCCTTGTATAAAATAAACATTGACGAAAATAAACAGAGAAAATAAGTGTTGTCTAGTGTTTTTGTCCCTGAAAGCCAAAAACCAGGTAATGCCTCATCGCTGAGAAAAACATTATTGTTTCCGTAGACAATACAATCAGGTCTGGTCCTGACCTCGCCCACAACCGCTGCATAATACAAACAAATTACCTTTTTCATAAATACTATCACAAACTATGGTAATGCTCCATTCACTTCAAACTAATTCAATTAGCTTTTGATTTGAAATTATACAATCTTTGTCACCATTCGGATTTTTTAGGTTGTTTTTCCATCAGTGTTTTAGAATCATTGTTACCCACCTACATATTGCATCCCATCCATCCCTATAAGGGAGTAGGAGGGACTGGGGGATGACTAACATGGATTACCTAACACCAAATTACACTATAAAATGTAAGATAAGATTTAGTGCCTGTTTTATAATCGACTCGAGTGTTAATGTCACTCTTAAAATAAATTGTGGAGAGTAACTTGGGTCCTCAACATGTACGCTGTTCATACTCTGCATACCAAGTATGATTTAACTAAGGTGGCTGTTTTCAGCATAGCAGCTAATAGTGTATACGTTATTGATCATTAAGCTTCGCCCTGGAGAAATGTTAAGACGAAAGCTACCGTGATACTGTCAATAACATGGTCCACCTTCAGTTCTGTCAGATGGCAAAGACGTAACTTCACCGCCTTGATACAAGATGAAACAACAGGCAACTTTATAATAATCTCGACTAGGTTGCGAGTATCTCGACACATAAACTGCGCCTGTGTGGGTTGTTGGATCATTTTCATGGATGTGTACTTACAGGCTATGTAGGCGATCAACGCGAGGGCAACCAGCAGCTTCATCATTCTCCTGTTTATCCCTGAGATCACCCACACTATCCGATTCATTATCTGCTCAATGCAACATGGGACTCGCAACAACAACACTACCACTGCACTTTAACTCAAGACTGTCCATGTTTTCGGTCGTCACCAGACATACCAGACGGCAGGTCAAATAATAGGCTACCCTAAAATATCATGTTTTGGCAACGCAGTGCATTGTTCTGAGAGAGTAGTCGGACGGCTCGGCAAGCAAGTTGGTTAGCAAGCTGCTACGTCAACACTTCCCAGTCATACGTGGCTAGCCCGACACTAGTAGCTCTGTCTTATCGCCAGCACTGTGTGCTACTGTAGAATAATACGAATTACGGCTATTAAGTGACCTGATTGAAGTCCTTATATGCCGCACGGTCAACACACTTTAACAGCGTAGTCCGGTTGGGGTAACAGACGGTATAATGTACCGAAAGTGCATCGTCTCAGGTTAGCCTTTAGCTCCAGGAGGCTGGCTAGTTTATACAAACACAACGCCTCTTCAGCCCGTATTAATATCCAGTCAGGGAACGATATGACAGCAACAATTTCACTGAAGTAAAACTCGAAGTGATTAAATAAATAACCACTCAGTCTTGCATTAAAGCACAAACTCGGGTTGTTCTTCACTGTTTGCCCGACGCGTTTGATCGATGAACGACAATTCTTGGATTGATTAAAAGGACTGATTTTTAACTTTTGATAATAATAATCCTCAATATCCCATTTAGTCATTAAAATGTTTAATTCGACTTCTGACACTATTTGTTGACATCGCATATATATCCAAAACATGCAATTGATAATTAATGTAAATAACAGATTAGTAAAAGTCAAGCCATTCAACACATTCAGACATAACTTCAAATCTCGGGTTCATCCACCTCAGGCACAATGGTTCATTCATAAATAGAAGACTCGGATTTAGGAAAACTACCACATTGCACTGACCCATCTGAGACTAAACGCATTGATAAACGTTGACATCATGTTGCGTTCCTAAAAAATGTAAATGTTTAATTGATTAATATTGAAATCATCCATAATGAAAGACAAAAACTTTATTGTGGATATAAATGTGAAGATTCATAATCTGTGTTAAATCCAAGACCAGAGCCGTTACTGTATTGCTATCATATTTTAAAGATTTATACCTGTATATTGACTGTTTAGTCATTTAGTCATTCTAGTGGTAAATTGAGTTATGGGCTACAATACCATTATGGGGCAGGGGTTGCAGGATTCTTGTCCAAGGGTTCTATGAGTAGTATCCTAACTATCATGTAATGTTGAACAACAAAAAATAACGATATTTTATTTAGCTTAAAAAACAATATTCAGCATTTAATCATGCACTGCATTAATAAAATATTAGGACAATTTAGGGAAGGTTTCTTTGGGTTGACCTCGCCTGACAAGCAGAGTGGGAGCTTTATAGCGCAAAGATCTGGGGTCCCCCTTTATGGCATGGAAGAAACCTGATTCATTTCATCCAAAACGAGAGTTGGTTGAGGGAAACACTCCTCCCTCCTGAGTCGTTTACCGCGAGAATATGTCAGCCTTAAGCAGATGAATGCTTCAATCCAGGTCATTCACCAGAGTCTCTTTAAAGAAAAACATTAATTAAAATGATATTTTCTAACCTTGTAAGCTCGAAAACCAACTTCCCTGACGTTCTACAGGGCACACGTATCTGGGGAGACATTGTAGAATTTTGGATGGTTGAAAAATCACAAAAAATTGATATAATTTCAATGCTGCACGTCATGCTGCAGGTTTAAGATAATCAGATTTGCACACGACATATGGTTAGGCTCTTTGATTATCCGTTAATTATGTGAATAACTCCTTCTTAAATGGCATTGTGAAAAATAATACAGACCTTATTATGTTATTCACAATATAATCAGTGTTGTAATAAATATGATTCGTGAGGGTCATGCTTTTCGGCCACTCAAATGTAGCTTCCAATACGATGCTTGCATATTGCAAGTTAGAGCTTTTGCAAGCCATAATCAAACGTGTGTGTTTGGCAGCAACATATATTTGAATGGGCTCTCTTGGAATCTGTCAAATGTCCGTCCCCTTGACCCCCCCCCCCCCCCCCCCCCCCCTCTCTCTCTCTCTCTCTCTCTCTCTCTCTCTCTCTCTCTCTCTCTCTCTCTCTCTCTCTCTCTCTCTCTCTCTCTCTCTCTCTCACTCTCTCTAACACACACACACACACACACACACACACACACACACACACACACACACACACACACACACACACACACACACACACACACACACACACACACACACACACACACGTCCTATTACTCTGGTGACGTAGAGAGATACCAATAAAAGATGCTCTATAGTCGAAGGGGTTCACGTTCACAGAATATTGTCGAAAGTACAGAAATTTTTTTTACTAAACGTCAGCATGTAACAGATTTTGGCTCAACTGTCCAATTGGCGAACGGTCTTTTGGGCGTAAAGGTGAGCACATCGATGGATGAGCTCTGCGCATTATGATTGTACTTTGTCTTTGACAGATTTCTGTAGCAAAGAAACGGAGCGCGTCTGCAAACTAATATGCCTAATGTTATCATCGCAATGGCGTGGATCAACATTTCTAAATATAAATGTATCGATTATAAATAGGCCACTCACCTGTGCCAGCATTGCGTATGGGAATATTTTGAGGAGCAGAATATTTCATATTTCTGAAGACGCAAAAAAACATGGACAACGACATGGATGTATACTTTATTCTGACCGATTTTTCAACAATGTAAAAAAAGAAAAAAAAAAAGAAGCAAAGAAACTACCTTCCAGAAGTCCAACTGCCTTCCAACTTTTCCGACCGTTAACCAGCACGATGTTTTCGGGCCCGCCTGATCTCAACTACAGCTTCAACGTGAGCGCCGACCGGGATTTTAGTACATCAACGGGCACGGAGATGCTGTCCCCGACAGGGTTCGTCGTGCTGTCCGTTGCCCTGGGCTTCATCATGACTTTTGGCTTCGTAAATAACTTTGTTGTGCTGCTGCTGTTCTGCAAATTCAAGACACTGCGAACTCCCGTGAATATGCTTTTGTTAAACATTAGTGTCAGTGACATGCTGGTGTGCGTGTTTGGCACTACACTCAGTTTTGCGTCCAGCATCAAGGGAAGGTGGCTGCTCGGTCGCATTGGCTGCAGTTGGTATGGCTTCGTCAACTCCTGCTTTGGTGAGTAAACAGTTCTATCCACGAGGACTGCACTGCACGGCTAATCGCTTTATAACTTCTGCCCAGAGCGCTGGTATGGTTATAGGATTTTTATAGTAAAAGCCTTTTGCTTATGCATATTTCCCTTCGTTGTTTATCGTCCTAAAATTTCCTGTCTTCTTAAGGTTCTGTCTTTCATCCAGATGCATAACTTTCCTTACATATTGAGAGAGCTTTGGTTTTGACATGTGATTCGTTTCATATGGGTGTTTGAAGGATTAAGTCATCTCTTATGGATTTTAATGGAGTCGGCTACTTTTCTTGCATTATACCATGCTACCATTTTACCATGCGATCCATTATTAAACATAGCATTGTTTACAAATCATCATATTTCTTTAACTATATCAATTAGGTTCTGCATTCATAATTAATATAATTTATAGTAATATGGACCAAGCGTCCCTACAGAACATTAACTTACCTTACAGTACCAACTAGATATATTGACATATCACTACATTTTGTTTGCAAAATGACAGGTCCCAAGGTTATGGATTGCTGACTATTACTAGATCTGCATATAATGCTCCCTTATAAGAACATTTCTGTATATTATGATCAAGCTTTGTCAGTTGTTATCTACACACATTTCAGCTCTTGCCATTCATCTCCCCTATGCATCTCTAAAAGAACACACACGCAAACGCACATGCACACACAGCCACACACACACACACACACACACACACACACACACACACACACACACACACACACACACACACACACACACACACACACACACACACACACACACACACACACACACACACACTGACGTGTTCAGAAATTCTTTGTCAATGAGATTCATGAAACTTCCAATCCATCATTTGACGTTGATGTATTGTCTTTGTCTTTTTTTGTCTTAATATTACTTTCACTTTTATTAATGTTATATTTGCCAATGTTCCCTCATTAGCACAGCTTGTTTTGTTGATACGCTAATTCAGCAACCTATATGATGCTTTCTTAAAATGCATATAATTCAACCAATAAGATTGATTGTTGATTTATATGTATTTTTTTGCTTCTACCATGGCATGGCCACACTAACTAACGTTACTAACTATCTTTGAAGCATCCTAGCAAAGCAACTGTATTTTACGCATACACATACACACATTGTGACTAAAATGTGTGTGTGTGTGTGTGTGTGTGTGTGTGTGTGTGCTTGTGTGGAGTATTGTGCATACATGCGTGCATCTGTGTGAATGCGTGTGCATACCTAAAAGTAAGATGTGCTTATGTGTGCATGCATGCATGTCTGCACTCGGTTTCTGTGCTCATTTTGCAAATGCATGTCTGTGTGCACGTGCTCCCGTGTGGCCGTCAAACAAGTGTGCTGGACGTTAGCAGTGGTTCAGGAGATTCTGTTCTGCATAGCAATGGAGTAAGGTCTCAGACCAGGGCCATGGACACACCTCTGTGGAACAGCGATCTTCATTCGACTGGGCAGGTGGAGATGGCTTGACATTGCCGTTTGAGGAGAACACTGTAGAATAATGACGCTGTCTCCCAGCATTTATCTATTGCTCGCACATGGATGAGAAATAATGCCATAGACGCGTCTCCTCCCCCCCCCCTCCCTTCCTTCTGTTCATTTCCCCCTCACAGGGGTCTGTGGCACTGACATGTGTTTCAGTTTCCTCAGATAAAAACAGCCTTTGCTGTTTAGGAGATTCGTCTGCTTTGTTGATGTATTCATGTGCATTGTGTAGTGAACCAGAGTGCAATACGTGCCACGATTTACTGACAGATCACAGCTAGTCAGAAGCTTCCCCGCGCCTCTGAGGCAACATCTTATTGAGCTCCCATCCTCTTCTGGCTTTCAGCTCTTTCTGTCACACAAGAACAATTGTTATTCAGCTTTAAAATATTGTATGGAATATGGAATACATCGAATATAGAAAGTCTCATGACCAGCCACAGCTTCAGCCAATAAGAAAGACCAAGTCCAAAGAAGAGGTGATTCACCCCAGAGACTGTGCTGTTGCTGACTGAGTGTGATAGTGTTCAGTGTATGGGTTCTCAGACAGATGCCTATTTATGTCTAGAATCTCACATTGCAAACATAGAGTTCATCATGTTCTCCCATAGCCTCATTAAAATGACGGTAATGCTTAAGCTGCACAGATGCCCAATGACGCTTAGAGCGACCCGGATGGCGGAGATTATGCTTTTGTAACAGATCATATATCCCCCATTTAGTGCATGACTTGGAACATGTGATGCGTTGAACCTGTGTTAACTTACATATGACTAATAGAACTGAAACCGACAGAGTAGAAACAGGGAGTTTATTTGTGAGCGCTGAAGAACAAGAGAGCACGATAGATTGAGATGTCACATGCATGAGCATATGACGTGCTCATGCGTAAGCAACATGCCGGCTGTATATACTTTACAATGACTTTACAATGTACAGTGTCCCCTGATAGAGCAAGGGCTGAACATGGAACGCTTTGGAATGGAATATGTGTCTTGACTCTTGAGGAAGGTAAGATCAGATAGGATCGGTGGACTGGGATGGAGAAGAAAATCCATCATGCATATTGTCCGCAAGGATATTGTCCATGAGGATATTGTCCATGAGGATAAGGCATTCACAGAGAAACCCAGTCTTGTGACACTGTGTGTGTGAGTGTGTGTGTGTGTGTGTGTGTGTGTGTGTGTGTGTGTGTGTGTGTGTGTGTGTGTGTGTGTGTGTGTGTGTGTGTGTGTGTGTGTGTGTGTGTGTGTGTGTGTGTGTGTGTGTGTGTGTGTTTGTTTAATTATCAAGGTGGACAGCTTTCATTTAGGAATATAATGGGTTGGTGGAGAGCAATGAAGTGTTGGATGATTTGTGGACAGCAGTCATCAGACATATTTTAGTGGGTCGGAATTATACTGCTGTCACACAAATCACACCTCACAAGTGTGGATATGTATGAATAAAAAGAGTCTAAATTTTCCCTCTAATGGTAATTCCAGAAAAAAGAACGGATACTTTTTAGCGTGACGTACAATATTGCCAGGTGACATCGACATGCCCTAATTGGAGCCAATCAAAAGTGATTGAAAGAAATTGATATTTTGCTGCACATTCTTTCTAATTTTGTTAAACAAAACGTGCCCGTTCAAAGCTGTTCAGATGTGATTGGCCTCCAGTACTGCTACTTTCAGCATTGGCAAGAAACACTCATCCAAGCAACTCGATACTCAACACTGCACTTCGTTGGGTCCTCAGCTATACAGCCGCAGAGTGTACAGTCGATCGGACTACAGACACATAAAGAGTCCTCGTATTATAAAGAGTGTGGAAGTGTGAATGGTGAATGTCTAGTGTGGGGCCTTTGGATGGAGAGGTTTGTTATAAAAATGCTATAAAAAACGATCTAAAAATGTCCTCATGCTACTAGCTACCTGAAGCTGCATTGGCTGTTGTTGAATGAAGATGCAAGTAGAATGATTAAGCAACATGGTTCAGCCTTCAGGTGGCTGAGTGAAACGGACACAAACCAGGCAGATTGGACAGCAAAAAAGACAACTGTGTACACTGTGTGTGTGTGTGTGTGTGTGTGTGTGTGTGTGTGTGTGTGTGTGTGTGTGTGTGCGTGTGCGTGTGCGTGTGCGTGTGCGTGTGTGTGTGCGTGTGTGTGTGTGTGTGTGTGTGCTTGTGTGTGTTTGTGTGGTGCCTGTGTGTGTATGCTTAACTCATTATTGTAAACACTGCATACAATGGCAGTCTGCAGGCAACCAAATATTTGTGTATATATCATGAATTGAAAACTCAAATGTCTTGGGTTTTTCATAATTAATATCTTTCCATTCTATATTTAAATATTTTCTTTGTTTGTCTACTAATTAGCATCCATCTACGCCATTGCCTATTAATGGGGAACGTGTCATATTGCCATTTACTACTAACTATGGTGCAATTCATCTCTTTGTCGCTAAATTATTTAAGTCTTCCTCACCTTCTTTTATGTTTTTATTTTTTTTGCTGTAACCCTTAAATTCCCCATCGGGGTGATTGATTTTCCCTCAGAAACATCAGGTTGAGGTCAAAAAACAGTTTCCCTAAAAAACAACAAGAAGAAGAATCATGTGTCCCATTGTCCGACGTACAGATGACCTCACTCTAATCAAGTTGGTTTCTTGAGTTCCAACACAGTATCCAACTGCGACCCGCATTGCCATGCCTTCCAATGCATTTATTGTGCCATTCTTTCCTCGGTTGTGGCAGAAAACTATGGAGACTATTGCCATAGGAACAGTAATCCCCCTCCATGGCCCATTCCCTGCTCGGAAAATGCATGTAATTGTTTTTTTAGTTTGGAAAATACGATTGATAAACCAGTTCAGGGGTCAAGTGGATCTGCAGACTATATGGTATTTTAGGTGATGTGATGGAAAAATCGATATGCTGTTCAGTTTGAATCATTTAAGGTTTTTCCTGAGGTTTTGTTACAGCCACCCCAGCTGTAAAATAAGAGTTATCTAGTTCCCAATTGTTGTCCTCCTGTCCTTGCGTGAACCGGTCACGACAAAGCAGTGACCCCTTTATGTATATATCTGTTTGGTGAGAAAACAGGAATCTCTGGCCTTTGTGTAAAATATCTCCCACCTGTGATGTGAGGACAAATTGCCTCACAGAAGAGGAGGACAACTGTGCCCCCCTTCCCTAAGGATCACAGTCTACTGGGGAGGAGGTGAAACTGTGGTAAAAGGCTCTGTGAGACTGTATTCTTGGCTCAATCTGCTAAAGAGGCGACTGCTGTATGCATACATTAAATTGGTCAATTTTCTGCGACTATTGTGTGCTTTATAACGAGAACATAATGAGAAAACTCGTTATTTTTGCCATTCTATTCTTTATAAGACCAAAAAAAGTCATCCTTGGATATTATTGATTGAAATGTTCACAACATCACAAAATCGTTTTAACTGTGGATAACGTAATGTTTCAATGTGAAAAGAAAAAACCTTTTTATGAAATGTGTGTCACACTCATTATATTTATTTTCTGTTCAATGTGTATCTAACAAAGGAAGCACCCCGGATAGGTCAACTGAAAGGTGTTCTGAATGAATATCGCATGTGGCTGAATGTAAATTGACGTCAAGAGATAGTGTGATACTGTATGCATTAGCAAGGGAAGCAAAGGGATACAGAATGTGGGCTTGTCACAAAATATATCAATGAGAAAGAAAGGTAAAGCAGCCCTTGGGCTGAGTGTATGGGCAGGTACTTTTGAATAGATGGCCATGTCAAGGTCTTTGCAATACGAAAAAATATTTCATTCTTAGTATCATATTTTACACACATAGCATTTATCACTTAAGACGGTGTGAGGCATTTAGTACCCCTTAAACATATTTTTAATCATTGTTGTTAAAATGGTAGTTAACTTTTCTTGTAAAAGGGCTATATTATGCTTAATTAATAACTTAATAAGTTATTCATATTTATTATGAAACCTAATCTAGTGATCTTATCTGTTATTGACAAATTTGATCAGGGCTTCTGACTGGGAGGTTCATCACCAGGTATGATTTCTCAAAGGTTTCCAACAAAAGTTTTGTTCCAAAACAAAATCAATTTCATAAATGTAAATCATGCCTGAGAACAACACACACACACACACACACACACACACACACACACACACACACACACACACACACACACACACACACACACACACACACACACACACACACACACACACACACACACACCCTTTATATAAGTGTCATGTGAGGCTCAATGTAATTATCGAAGACTGCAAGTTGTTGCAGATGGCAGAAAATGCAACTCACAGATACTAACTACTTCCACACACAATTACAATAGGTGACTGATGCACACGTAGTTAACTGAACATAATGAACGGTATCACAGGAGAATAGCCAAAATAATGAGCATAATAATGAATATTTATGCGCATTATTAGGCCTTGTTTTTCCTGTCTTTGCTTATCTCCCTCCCTCCTCTCTCTCTCTCTCTCTCTCTCTCTCTCTCTCTCTCTCTCTCTCTCTCTGTATTTCTCACTCTATTTCCCTATCTCCCTCTTTCACCACCTCTCCCTCCTGCTTTCTCTCTCTCTCTCTCTCTCGCTCTCTCTCTCTCTCTCTCTCCTTCACTCTCTTATTCCATCTCTCCTTCTGACTCTCTCCCTCCCTCTGTCTGTCTGTCTGTCTGTCTGTCTGTCTGTCTCTCTCTCTCTCTCTCTCCCTCTCTCTCTCTCTCTCTCTCTCTCTCTCTCTCTCTCTCTCTCTCTGTCTCTCTGTCTCTCTCTGTCTCTCTCTCTCTCTCTCCCTCTCTCTCTGTCTCTCTCTCTCTCTCTCTCTCTCTCTCTCTCTCTCTCTCTCTCTCTCTCTCTCTCTGTCTCTCTCTGTCTCTCTCTGTCTCTCTCTCTCTCTCCCTCTCTCTCTCTCTCTCTCTCTCTCTCTCTCTCTCTCTCTCTCTCTCTCTCTCTCTCTCTCTCCCTCTCTCTCTGTCTCTCTCTTTCCCTTTTCCCCTCTCCCTCCCTGCCTCTCTTTCACCATCTCTCCCACTAACCCTCTCTCTCCCTCTCCCTCCCCCCCCCCCCCCCCCCCCCCCTGTCTCCCTCTCTTTCTCGTCCGGATGCCCTCAGGCATCGTGTCGCTGATTTCCTTGGTGATCCTGTCCTACGACCGCTACAGCACGCTCACCGTGTGCAACAACAACCGTTGGCCCGACTACCGCAAGCCCCTGGTGGCGGTGTGCTGTTCCTGGGTCTACTCCCTCATCTGGACGGTGCCCCCCCTGCTCGGCTGGAGCAGCTACGACGTAGAGGGCGCCGGGACCAGCTGCTCCGTGTCCTGGAAGGTCCGGACGGCCCAGTCCCACTCCTACATCATCTGCCTCTTCATCTTCTGCCTGGGCCTGCCTATGCTGCTTATGGTCTACTGCTACGGCCGGCTGCTCTGGGCTGTCAAACAGGTAGGTAGCCTACACAATGTATACTGTGTATATGTATAGACATAGGATTGGTCGCTTTTTAGGTTTCTGAGGTATGGACTCCTTTATAGTTCATTATGCGGCGAGCGATATTTGCATGTAAAAATACATTGCAGTGAACTTTCTTAGGAACTTTCATTCCGCAGACAGGTTTGTGCAGACTTGCAAGTGAGTTTGACGTCAACTCCAGGATAGCTTGAGGCATTAAAAATACAGATTGAAGGGTGACGGGGTGTGAGGTACTATGCAGACCGTCTCATGAACAGAGTCTGGGTTCTGCTTGAGGACCAGGTGGGTGGAAGCCTCCAGCCTGGTGACTGATGCTCTGTGTGTGGGTGCCAATCCGGATGTCCTATTCTCAACACCACAGCTTTAAGGATCTGAACTGGGCTGAAGGTGTGTGGTGGCCTTCATCTAGAGCAGGGGTCACCAACACGGTGCCCGTGGGCACCAGGGCTCCCGCAAGGACCATATGAGGGGAACCGCAGGCCTGTTCTGAGAATAGCACAGCTCATTCTTGAACAACTCTTTCGCAACTTTTTTAAGTCATTGTTGATAATTATTGTGAGAAATCATTAACATGATCAGTGTCTTCACATAGATGAGTATCATTAATCAATATTAATAATATATAACTAAAGGCAAACTGAGCAAATTCATTGGTTATTTCAGAAGAGTGTATCAAACTGGGTGCCCTTCGTATGACTCAGTACCCATGAAGTAGCTCTCAGGTTCAAAAAGGTTGGTGACCCCTGATCTAGAGAGCCAGCCTGGTTTGACAACTGAGCAAGGGTCTCCTGGGGGAACAGAAAGGTTATGGAGAGTTTATAAACCCCTTTGTAGTCCCTGGATATATTCTGTGAAATGTAGCAGGGGGCCAAGCACTGACCTCTACAGCACCCCGGGCTTCCCCTGGGCTGATCTGAACTGGATCACGGTCATAGAGGCAGGAGGACCCGAAGATAAACAGGGTGGAAGGCCACTGTGCAGGATTTGAACTAATGACCTAAAGCAGGAAGAAGGCTAACCCCGGCCGACACACAAACCAATGACTGTAGTCGACTGGACTTTCAGTTACAAGGGTTCAGCAACGAGAGAGATTGGAGCTTTCAGTTACATGCGTTCAGAAACAAGAGAGATGTGGGCTTTCAGTTGCGTGGTTTCATTTTGCGAGCGGTGAGAAAGAGGAAGGGACTTCTGATAGAAGGACACCCGTGTCCGTTACATTCGGATATTACCGTGTCAAGTTTTTCATTTGTGTTCGAGAACCAGCTCACTTACCGGTCAAGCGCTTACTTGCAGCGATCAACGACACATTTGGAGACACAAATCTGCAATCTTGTCACATTCAATTTGAAACGAGACTGGCTGGGTCTTCTCTAGTCAGAAGATAATCGTTTGTTAGAAAACGTTAAACAAACGGACAAAAACGGGACGGGAACCTGGTCTCTGAGGTTATGTTCTGCTCAAATGCGTTGAGGACATTGCGCGGGGGGGGGAGAGAGACAATCCCTCCAAGGTGGCTGCTTCTGTGATTTTATCTGGATGTGGTACAGAGAATTGGCTTCTTATGATTACCTACCAGCCTCACCTTGAAGAAGGTGCTGTAGCTGTAGCCCTTAGCAGTCAGGAAGGGAGTTGATGGTGGTAGTGGGGGGGTGAGGAGGTGATGGTGGAAGTGGAGTCTGTGGGGTGGACGCATATCTGTAGTATTATTCATTTGTAGTACTTGGAAAAAGATTATGATCTGCATACTCAGTTGAAATAGGTACACTTTGCATGACCTGCACAACTATTGCAAACACACACACACACACACACACACACACACACACACACACACACACACACACACACACACACACACACACACACACACACACTACACATACACACATACATACACTCACACGTACTGGGCCATACCACCTAGGTCCTGTGCTGAATGGGTATATTCTTCTGTTTTGGTAATGGACCACTGGCAGCAATAAGCTGCCTTTACTAAATGTCCTTCACACATGATTAGCTTTGTGTTGGTTTCACTGCTCCCGTTGGTTTCCCAGACGTGGGTCCACAGTGCTGATGCTCTGCACACAAACCAAAACCTTAAGAAGAAAAACAAGTCTATGACTCAGACAAAGCTCTGTTAGAGCTGCCTGTTTAAATAACATTGCAACCGTTAAGCAATGGGGAGACCATGGAAAGGCTGTCGCTCACGATAAGTTGGATGAGGCTCTAGTAAATAGAAAGATCCCCTAGCATACAAGTATTTGCAACCAATACATGTCAATATGAGAGCTGGTCTTGTATGGAGGGTTGAAAATAAATCATTCTCTCCCATCACTCGTTTTTGATATGAGGAAAAAGAGGGACAACTCTAAGGAGTAGTACTTCCTCACCAACAGATGTGCCCATGTTATCTTTTTGGGTTCAGAAAGTTCCAGTCCAATATGACTCAAATGTACAATCAGAGCATCTTTGCCCTAACATTTAGAAGTAAGTGAGGCAAGTGAATTCACCTCGTCTCCTCTGTGACTAACACGCTTTGGGGCATCCCAATGGCCTATTCATTTAACATTTTAAGAAATTAGATCATCACCTCCCTGTCACAGCCTAACTGATAATTCATTAGTTAAGAGGCAGAGAGAAAGTGTTTGGGGGTTAAGGTTCTAGTGTTTAGTGCTTTACCCTTTTAATAACTTAATGGCTCGTGCTACAAGTGAAATCTTGGAGCTATTTTCGGTAAGTAGAGTGGGCGATATCGTCTGCCAGATGGCAACGGTTCAAATCACTAGGCAAGGGGTGCCCCTGGTCACCCAAAATGTTGCTTACCGAATCCTGTTCTGCCTCTATAGATGCCTTCCATACTTTGTAACGTAACTACAGTCACCTGGCCATGTTTCTGTGCTTGAGTTGCACTTCCAAACCAACACATGATACAGATCTGTTGGTCTAGACTCTTAATGAATAATTCCAAATGTGTCTGAATCTCAAAGTGGTGTGTGTGTGTGTGTGTGTGTGTGTGTGTGTGTGTGTGTGTTTTGTGTATGTTGTCGTCACGCAGGTGGGCAAGCACCGCAGGACGGCGGCACGCCGGAGAGAGTACCGCATCCTGTTCATGGTGCTGACCACGGTGGTGTGCTACCTGGTGTGCTGGATGCCCTACGGCGTGGTGGCCATGATGGCCACCTTCGGCCCGGACAACATCATCAGCCCGGTGGCCAGTGTGGTTCCCTCGCTGCTGGCCAAGAGCAGCACGGTGATCAACCCCCTCATTTACATCCTGATGAACAAACAGGTGGGCCGCAAGCTCAGCGCGCGCGTGTGTGTGTGTCGATGTGGGAGTAATGAATGAGGTTAGCCAGGAGGAAAGGTTTTGCGGTTCATAAAACGTCCTGTGTTTTTGTGCGTGTCTGAGTGTAATGAATGAGATTAGCTGTGAATTATAAAATGGGGTATGCCCCCGTGTGTGTGTGTGTGTGTGTGTGTGTGTGTGTGTGTGTGTGTGTGTGTGTGTGTGTGTGTGTGTGTGTGTGTGTGTGTGTGTGTGGACAAGAGAGATAAGCCAAGACAGACTGTTCTACATTTACAACATCTTTATTTGAATGGTAAAAAACAAACAAAAGAAAAGCTGATCATCATTTAAACAGTCGGTTATTTAAATATTCATTCAAGTTTAAGAAAGGGGGCTTCAGTGACGGGTCGTGGTGGCTTTCTTTTTTTCAAAGGCCGAAGAGAGTTTGAGACCAGCATTGTGTCCGGGTGCTTCTTGTCCTCTCCTCCTCCTGGAACAGTTAGCGGGGCGGGGAAGGGTTGGAACCAGCAGCACCGGCCACAGAACGTGACATGGAGACGTCATGGAGGCCCATTGAAAAGAGAGAGAGCAATACTGATCCACAAGCTTCCGAGCCCAAAAGGGCCTTGTTGGCAGGTTTAGGCACGGTGTACCTCGTTCAATAGCAAGAGGGAGATCCACATCTCACAGAGCTTTCTATTTCATGTATTTCTTTTTTTAGGGTAAATCAATTCAAAATCGAATCCGGCCGCAACAAGAAGCTCCAGCTCCTTAAGGAGTGCCCTCTTGCCTGCCATCAACGCACAGTAGCGCATTATTAAAGATTTTACATTTGGCACCATTTGGTCAAACGCATCGTATCTGCTATAGGGCACAGCATGTCTTTGAGTGCTTCCAGGGCAAAGGTAATAGCTGCAAAGGCGACCAACCTATCCACACACACATGCACTGGTAATGGCAAAACCCCTGGAAAAAAAGGATAATAATAAATCACCCACACACACCGTATAAGACTTTCAGTCCACACTCAGATTTACATGCTCTGTGCATCGGAACGTTTAAAAACAAAGATTAGAATAAAAAAAACGAAATGGATTTATGTACATTATATTTAAAATGTTATCCGTTACCTTTTTGTTCAATAAAATCAACAAATTCACAGATTTTCTTTGCACGACCAATAAGGAAAAGCTGGGGCAAAAATGGAAAAAAAGTCAACCGACTCCATATCATATTGCATTACCACAAGCTTAATGAAATAATTATTTTACACAAACACAAGCCAGAGATTTGTCATCTAAAACAATTTCAATATCTGGCCAGCTCCTTTCAACAGGGGCCTCCTGCGGAGATGGCTAAAGCATAGTCGTATTAAAACCAGTTGACACAGAACAATGCTAGGCACCATGATTGCCAACAAACAAAGACAAATCTTTTTTTTTATTCATTTTTTTTTTACAAAAGCTTAACTATTCCAGGCGGACCCGGACTAGAGTTAAAAAACAAAAACAAGGACGTACTTTTGAGCACATTTGGATCTACCACACACACACCATTATGGCACACAGTGACTCCTCTTTAGAAGAGAATGCACTTCACCAAAATTCAATCGAGGAATACGGGTGATATTTCCCGCCCACAGATGAACACCGTTCCCGTGACATTTACAAACACTTTAGGCTGGGCCGCTGCTCCGCCAATATATCTGTGCTAGCTTAAAGGCGCTCCGACCGCTCTCGCTGCGTACGCACGGCAAGACCCTGACCCGGTGACCCCGGCTGCTGTGGATATCTGTGCCATGAGTTCCACAGGTTCGCCATCTAGCTAGGGCGGGGGCTTACGCGGATCACAGAACAAAGAACAAATCAATATTGACGTGGGGGGGGGATTCAGGACATATGAGTAGGCTGTACGTACTCGGCGGAAAGGGACGGAGGCCGTGCCGTCGCGCACGACGCACGAGAGCTAAACACGTTCAGTGAGTCGCGTGTTGACGCCGACACGGTTTCAGCAGCGCTCTCACCAAGCAGATATGACAATTATGTCGGGTTTATAGTTACATTCAATGGGAAGAAGACCGTCTGGCCTTCTAATGCGGGCTGATATGCGCCGTATTGTGTGGCACAGTGCACAGCGCTGGCTTCGACAGGAGCACTAAGAATGGGTGGATACTGCATGTTTCTCCAGGGTTGTGTTCTGTAGACAAACCAGGCACTGGGTTCTCAGACCGCCTCTCCGACAAACCCGTTTGGGATCGATTCAGATGTCGCCCTTCAAGTGCTAGGAGGGACAATCCCGTCGCCAGTTGGCGTGCGTGTGCCTGGGTGTGTCGTCATGTCATGCCGATTAAAACATGGCCGTGCCTTAAAACACAGGCACAGCCATGTGTTTTCAATTCTGATTGATGAGAACAATACCAAGAAGAAAACCCTGATATTTGACTCCCAAAAAAATTGAAACCGCTTTCTGGCTTGACAGGATATTTTGGAGAAAGCTCAAAATACAAATATGAATGTCGTGTGTAAAATGTACATCCAGCCTGTTAGACAATAATACTGATGACCTATACACTCATGTATGTCTGATGTACAGCTTCTAAATGAAGCTGAGCTGAGCGTGCGCACAGGTGCGCGCGTGTGTGTGTCAGAGAGAGTGACATTCAGTGCAGACCACCGCAGTCGTAAGATGTCCACAACTCTGTAGACTAATATAAAAAAAAGTAATCACCGACATTACAGTGATATTTTTTTCTTTCTCCCTCCGATAGACCAAGTGAGGGACCACCCAAAAGATGTGTCGACCGACACAGAGTTCACAATACTCAAATCACACCCAGATACCGACAACCTAAAAACATGGACCTATTGCTACCCGCGTCAGCTCCCCTGCTAACATGGCTCAGCTGAAGCAGGAAGTCCGTTTGGAACAGTGGTGCAACCGCCTGTCGCTTCAAACACAAAAAAACACCTGACACGCCAGGTTAAGGAGACGGAGATGACGTCTTCTCCCAATGCCCCAAAGTTGATCCCACCTTTACGGGGTTATGGCTTAGTGTTCATCATGGGTCTGATCTTCTGTATATATATTTCCTTGTGTTCTAGCCCCCCGAACCCTCCATCACCGACAAACCCCTTATCTCCTGTGGCATTATTGCACTCCTCCCCCTTGTCAGCCAAAGGGGTGGGGGTGGGGGGGATGTGTGTGTGTGTGTTTGTGTGTGTGCGCGTGCGCATGTGTGTGTGTGTGTGTGTGTGTGTGGGCGTTTGTAGCACATTATTGTGGTATTGGTCGTCCTCGGACGCGGATGCGGAAGGGTTCAGCCTTCACAGTTGACGGAGCCAAGGCCCGGGAGCGTGACCCGGCCTTTCTGCTTGAGGTCGGCCTCGGGCCCCGTGTTGATGCGCTGGATCAGGCTCTTCTCGAACAGCAGTGGGTGGTAGGCGCCCAGCGTGCACGCCGCGTCGTAGTAGTGCTCGTGGTAGTGGCACAGGTCCGTCTGCCGCAAAGACGGGATGTACTCGTACACGTGGACCTGCTCGCACAACGCCATCATCAGGAGGGTTCCTGCAATTGTGGAAAAAACACGCGTAGGCAAAAGGTTATACAGATATTTAGGGGTTTGTGGGATTTGTCGCCCCACTTCAGACGAACCCCACACGTTTGAGTTTTGTTCATGTGAAGCCCTGGATGATTTGTGTGTGCGTGTCTGTGTCCGTGACGTGTTTGACTGCATCGACTGGTGGAATGACGGATGCATTGTAGCATGCGGTTTACACACGAAAACATGCTTCATCTTCATGCCCGAGCGGTCTCTCTATAGCGCCAGTGGCACAACATGTGGAGTTCACAGCAGCAGGGAGATTGTCTCAGTTGTTAATTTCTGCAGAAAAGCAGGGAGTAGTCAAGATAAAAACTCCCACGACTTGGCTTCAAGCAGCAATGAGCAGAATGTCAATCACACAACGTAAAAAAAACAAAACTTATTTTTTCAGTACGTCAAAAACAATAACAGATTGTGAGTTTTTGGAGACAACCCTGGCAGTGTCTTGGGAAGATCGCCGTTACTATGACGACGGTTCATGCCTGATAACTCACATGAACTCCACATGTCCCCCCCCGCTCAACTCTCAACGTCGTCTCCTGTGGCCTCTGGGCCGGGCCAAAACCTGCCTCTTGTAGCTCAACGTACATCGCTGTGTTTAATCATTCAGCAGCACGCCTTCTGTCTCATGCCAGTTACGTCTCTGAAGCCGTCCGTTCACATTTTGCTGTCAAACCTTCCCAAGACCAAACAACTAACCTTGAGGTTGCTTCACCCCCCCCCCCTCCCCCCATCAACTCCCAGTGTGTGTCTTTAAAATACAGCAGGAGTGTGGGGTCGCGCAGGGTTAATGGACAGCTGTCACGGTTTCTCTGTCCAACATGTGCACTGGCCTTTGAGGATACAAGCAGAGATGAAAAACGACCCTGAGCACACAGAGGCCAGGTCCATTAAGTGGACTATTTCCTACTCCGAACTGCGCTTCCTGCGGTTGAAGACTCTGCAAAGCCCTTGGGGAGGGAAGAGTTTTCTGCCTGAGGGACTTCAAAGAGATCCAAATGATTTAGCTCTCCACTGGAGAGTGATGGCGAAGGGTAATTTCAAGTTTCAACTCCCAGTCAGGCGCAACGTTCTTCTTCAAACTCTGTGGGATGGCCGTCGTCGGGTCACTAGGGTGGTCTCGCATATCGACGTCAAGCGTCGTACATTATACATGTGAAGTCATTTCGCTTCTTTCTTTTTATCACCCCCCCCGCCACAGTTCTACCGGTGCTTCCTGATCTTGTTCCACTGCAAAGGCCGGGCAGGGGCCCACAGAGGGGGGTCCTCCCTGCCGTCCAGGACCACCATCATCCAGCTCAACCGCCGGGTGTACAGCAACACCGTGGCCTGCACCGACCAGTCCACCTCGAGGAACCTCAAGGTGTGCACCAGCCTGCCCACCACGGAACGCTTCAGCCCGTCGGTGATCACCTCATGACCTGTGGGTCGCCCTCCGAGGTTCTCGGAGGGCGAGGCTCTTTACCCCGGAAGGGTGAAAGGCTGTGGCACGCAGGATCGACGCGCGGTGTGTTGAGCACCGGGCCTGAGGTGGTGCAGTGGGTGAAGGGATAGCAGTGTTCTGAGGTTTGATCTGTGGAGCTATGTTTTTGTTTATCGTGCTATGTGTTGCTTCAACACTTAACAACGCTGTTACGTTTGGGTATGAGATTAGAGGTGTAATGTACAGTAGGAAATGTACATATTTAAGGTATAACGTACCATAGATAACATATAATTGCCGATGTGGGTATCTTCTGAAGAAAAGGAGCGCAGTTGGTCAAGCCAACAATTTTACGGGAGCATGCTAACATGCTAATGCTAGCAAGGCTTATTGGCAAACATGCTAGGTTCTAAGTCCCTTGGTCACTGTGCGGCAGCCGGCAGACCTCCGCATTGAACATTCAGGATGTGCCTGCTCATAACTTATATATATTGATCATGTTGTGTGTCCAAATAAGTCTACACTGCAATTCCTTGGGCACCAAGCGACACACGCGCCAAATGGGAAGTAGATCAGATAAACAAAGATATGCGATGGACAAACATACACACACACACACACACACACCGGGGGGGGGGGGTGGGGGGGGTTTGGTTTCACGCCCAATGTGGTCAAATGTGACAACTCCCAGATGTACAAACGTACAAATTGTTTAGGTGCTCACTGGCTACTTCACTATGCTTGCCGACGTTGCGTGTATGTAGTGTGTATTGTTGGCCATGTTTACTCTGGCCATGTTATGGTCTACCGGTGAAAAATGAAACTTTGGAAATTGTGCAAAGTGTACAAGTAAACCTATTGTATTATTGTATATGTATGTGCATGGTGCCTGAAATATTCTCATCTGTCAATATGTTTGCAGTATTGTTAATAATGTTATTTATGTGAAATTGTGAGTGTATTCATTTCACCGTAGGATAACTGCAATGCCCTGTCGGGGACTATATTTCATTTATGTTAATGAACCTAATGATTAACCTAAGTTGAATTGAGCTGAATCATGAGAAAGAAAATAAATATATTTTTGGGAATCTGAATTTCCAGAGGATGCATTGTTGTAGCGTATGTAGTATCATTACGCCCACACACTTACACACATGCAGTGCAACAAAATGTAGTGGACCAACATGACCTCTCCGTGTGTGAATTCTTTGCCAAACGGGATTCGGGCTGTGGTAGTTTAGGTTCTTAAAACACTTAAAAAAAAGACGCACACTGCACAGATAAATGCCCGGTATTTATTGCCATTGTTTTGGTGTTTATCCCTCAACAACTGTAGGAGGAGATAGCTACATAAAAAAGGCATAAGAATTATACAATTAAAGCAATAAAAGACACTTAAAAACAATAGTCTGGCTTGCTTTGCAACCACACTCAATACTTAGATATATGTGCCACGGTAGGAAGGGTTTGGGCTAGTGCAGGTTTGGGCCAGGATATAGGAAGCATATCTCATTAATATGACAGAAATAAGCACCCCCTCCCCACGGAAGATAAAAAGCTGCTGTGTGAGCAAGGGTAAAATTGAACCTCCCAAATGTCCATTCACACATTCATAATGCACATTCATAATGCAGTGCACATTTGCTTAGCTCGCGATATACACTTGCTACTTCAAATTAGCTTGCCGAGGTAGTATGTATGTAGTGTGTATGGCCGGCCCTATTTTCTCTCCTTCTCAGAAGATACTAGTCTGCTGTTGAAAAATGAACATTTGAAGAATGTACAAGTGATACTGTATTGATGTATATGTATATACTGTATGTGCATGGTGAAATATTCTCACCTGTCCATATGTTTACCATATTGTTAGTTACCTTATTTATGTTACATTGTGAATGTATTCATTTATATGTATGATAACTGCAATGCCCAGTGGGGACTATGTTTCATTTATGTTAATGAACCTACTGATTACCTTAAGTTTAGTGCTCAATCGAAGCTCAATCGAAGAAACTAAGTAAATATATTTTTGGGAGTATGTATTTCCTGAGCGTGCAGCGCCACAAAATGCAGTGGACCAACATGACCGCTGAAAACTACTTTTCATAATTGACTTTTCATAAAAGGGTTCCGCACCTTTCAGTTATGGAAATGAGCAAAACAAATGAAAGCGAAGGCTTCAGCGTGTCCTCATATTGCTGGTTGGTGTGTGCATGTGTGTGCTTGCTTGTGTACGTGTGTGCACATACACATGTCTCCCCTTCTTCTCAAGTGACTGTTGATCACCGACGCTTGATGCGCCGCAATGCTGCCGTCACGCTGGACGGAACATGGGTGCCCCCCCATTCATCCACCCCGTCCCTGCCGGTCGCAGCGCGGCCCCCATCGATGCCCTCCTTCTCTTGGAACGTGTCAATAGCCTGCAGACTAATCTAGTCGCCTGGGAACCCACTTGAGCCCTGGGGATGAGGAATCCAATCACCCCCCCCCCCCACTACTACGCACTGACGGGTGTATGGACTGACGTATGCTTGGAAGTACCACCACCCCCACCCTCGATCCTAGCACGGGCATAACCCAGGGCTGTTAAGTTATTTATACAAAGTGTGCAAGCTATAAGTATATGTCATAGCTTGCAGGCAAAGGTTATTTTACATTGAACGTGATTGTTCATAGTGTGGGTTTCGCATGTCAAGAATACGATTACAAGTCATGGTCCTTAATGGGACTGTACACATATGGCGCGATTTCCGTTTGGATATTCATTAGAATCGCACCAAGGTCGATTTTTCCCGACTTATTCGCCTGCAAATATATCTGTTCCACAGATCACACGATGCGTCTCCATCCTGGTCACCATGGAAATGTGCATGTTGTAGAGTGCCTTCTTTTAGTTATGCGAATGGTTAATCTACCTCAAAAACAAACGTTTCCAATACACGGATCTATTCAAGAATGAACACCCAAATAATCTCCCTCATCCACCAACTGCCATGAACTATACTATTTCTCTGTTAGTGCAGGTGCTGATGTATGGATCCCTGTATGGATCGTAATGATCTTAACTGATTTCTTTATATATATAGTATATGATGTATGTTGATATATACCCCAGTTTGATCTTAACGTATTCATGAATTATATTTCTTAATCGTCAGCGGCCAGGCCACCTCCCCATCCTCTAGCAAGCGTCATCCCCATGGCAACAGAGACGTGAGCCAAACGAGGGAGGATGCGTAATGAAGAGCACTTGGACTGTGAAGATGGAGTCAGCAGGTAAAGAAGCTAATTCGCCCTGAGCGTGGCCGTGAGCGTCAAGTATCCGCAGGGCGACTCAACAACAAACAAGAACAACGACGGGCATTTTGTTTATGTTGATCAGTCTTAAATGCGTGCAGAGCATGTGTTTGGACTTCACAATACCAGAACACCATTCTAAGGTACTATCCGTACTCACACAGTAAGCAGTGGTACAGCGTGAATAACACAATCAACACAGCTTAAACATTGTGAACAGTTAACTGAATTTCAGTGTGTTACTATATGGCAGACTAACTGACTTGATATATTCGTTACGCGAACCTTGCTGTCTCATCGTCAGCTTGAGCTCCGTAGCTTAAATCAGTTAAACTCAAAACAGTGTTCATAATGCCAGGAGATTGTTGACACTCGATTGGTGAAATAGCATGGCTGCACCACCGACATTCACCACGTCTACAGACACAGCAGAAGCAGAAGGTAAAAACACCGGCAGGGAAAAGAAGTAGGCTCCCCGTCTACTATTAAAAAACAACAAACATGCTGAGCAGCAGGACAAGAGGAACAGGAAAGTTTCATCTTCTCGATAAGTAAACAAAGATTGTGTGTGTGTGTGTGTGTTTGCGTGTGTCTACGTGACTTGACAACAAACTGAGGTCATTTCAGCAGGCACGCAAGAGATGTGTTAACAAGAGACGAGTGCACATGTAAGTGTGTGTGCGTGCGTGTGTGTGTGTGTGTGCGTGCGTGCTTGTGTATGTGTGTGTGTGTGCATATGCGTGTCTTGCCTGCGCACGTGCATGCGTGTGTCCGCTGTGTGTGCGTGTCGGCCGTGCGTGCACATATGTGCATGCGTGTCTGCTGTGCGTGTCATGTACGTCATCAGTGTATTCACCTATGAAGCCCGACGAGGGCGGATTGGGCTGGATGCTCTCCTGCGTGTTGCCCTGGATCACATCCCACAGTCGCCACACGTAGCTGGGGTGGAGGACGTAGAAGGGCTGCTGGGGTTGCTGCCTCCGGCGCTCCACATAGGGCCCAAAGAGGTTGTAGTCAGGGCTGGCGTACCACTGAGGAGGCAGGGGGAGAGAGAGAGAGTGTCAGGGAACATCTGTCGAAGTCACCATGAAATGAGAACAGACTTCTCAGTTTTTGACCCTACTGAGGGTAATCTCCCCCAGGAAAACTCTTCACCCGGTTCACTGACGTTGAACAACGTCGAGTTTATGCTTGGTTGTTGTTTGTACATCAAAGTTAGCTTCCTGAAGAGAGTTGAATGGCTTTTGGTTGTGATCACGGCTGGTTGGAGATGAAAAGGGATCAGGCGTCACTAATGGGATGTCATGTTCCTCCTTCCCATGGTAAAGAGCCTGCGATGTGTAACCTATTTCGCAGCAGTTTGCAGGGCGGATGCGAGGTAGGCGAGCCTTTCAACCTGGCACACTCCAATAAAACCCTCTAGGATCTAAATCTTCTTCCTCCTGCGCTTCACTACATAGTAATTACCCGTTCTACTGGGAAATACAACATATAACCAAAGCCAAATTGAAAAAAAAAATTGGCCGTTTTATTTCCATGATAAATGTGCCGTTGCTGTCACAGTTTAACATGAAATGTGATTGGCAGATGATGATCGTAATCAATACAAATATGTTTTTCTTCTTCTGCCTGAACAAGTGGGGTAAAAACTCAGACACAAATTAATCGGCCGACAGGAAACGTTTACCCACAGGTAATCTATATTTAGTTGGTTGTGGGTTATGAATACTAATCAAAACAATAAGTAGAAATCCCATATTTTCCAGTAGTATCATACCTTTTGAATGCTACTTGCAGCTACTTGGCGATGTAACACAATGATGCATATATGTGTATACAAAATCTAGGTTACAGCAGAATGCTCTGACGCACATTAACAGGCATCTTGGTCGTTGTAAAGCTTGACAATAATTGTTTCAATTCAATAACAGCGAACAACCCCATGGTGAGACTGTGCCGCGTTCAAAGGGACCCAGGGACGGATGCACAGAACACTCTCAGAGGACGCATAGACGACGCCAGCCATGTCAGAACAATACATTCACACGTCAAAACAATAACAATAAAGACGACAGCTTCTGTTCTTAGATGTCAAGGGGATTGAAAAACCAATAAAACTGCATGTAATCAATCCCTCAAAATGTGCACAAGAAGACAAAAAAGATAGTGAGTTTCAGAGCAGGGGATTCTGGGTACCTATTGAGCGGAATTCATACGCACACACGATGCGGGAGCTTTGTTCTTTAGTATTCTAGTCAGGCGGCCTTCGTTCCCCTGCATAATCACACAATGCCGCCAACCCAAGAAAAAAGAAGACTCAATGTTGACAAGATGGAGAGATTGGCAATGGGGGGGGGGGGGGGGGGGGGGTTCCGCTTCCAGACGACGGATGCAAAGGCCAGAAAATGAGATGCACTTCATATGCGGGCGGCGTTTAAAGAGGAATTGGTCAGAATAAAAAGAATAACAGGATACAAAAACCGGGCCTAGGAGTCAGAATACATCCATCCCGAGACGTATATGTGAGACTTAAGAGGCACACGACCCGGTGCTGGGGGAGGGCAGAGGAGCGGGGTGAAATCACACGGGTTAGTTCAAGGGCGGCACAGCTGGAGTAAACAAATGAAACTGAGAAAACCTGTGAATAGTAAGTGAGAATGTACCGGAGAGGCAGAGGGGGAGAGGACATGTCTTGTACGTGTGCGTGTCGGGGGGGGTAGGTTGCGCTTGTCGAGAATTGCAAAGGTGCGACCCATGTAGCATCAATGCATCTGACTTTGCCACTAGGTCACACTGCAGCCGAAGATTATCCTATATATTGCATTCTTTGCATAATGCGCTGGTCTGTGTCTGTGTCTGTGTCTGTGTCTGTGTGTGTGTGTGTGACCTACCATGTGTAAGTTGATGGTGTAAGGTGCAGGGTCCCATGCCACCAGAGTTACATTCTTGTACAGAGAACTGCTTTCGAACTGATGCTTAGGATTGGCCAGGATCTAGAAAACGAGAAAATGTGACACGTTACATCTTACAGTAAATAATAAATCAATCATATATAATCAACCCTGTCCCGAGCACAACAAAATAACTTTTAAGTTGCAATTTTCTTCATTATTGATGTCTCCAAATCACAATTTGAGTTTACACCATTACACTGTTATGTGATGGCTCATCTTCCACTACTGCGGTTAAATGTTTCAAGTCAGAACTCAAAATCAGAAGACATGAGACAGGAGTAGCCATGTTTCTTTGTAATTCGTCAAGGAATTATTTTGAAACCTTCAAGCCTCCACCAGTAAGTGAGTCGATATGCTCTGAAATTGTCGGTGTCGATATGCTTTGAAATTGTTATGTGATTCTTTGTTGTTTTGTTTTGTTTAATTTGGAAACGATTTATCGTTGCAACAATTTCATGTATAGTCCAATCATATTTAAGTAATCCTTCCTGGGAGCCGTGAGGAAACTCTTAGCCAGTATGTGTGGATCAGAGTGAGGTCAAGGAGTTCCCCCGCTACACACCCAGCAATAGCCGTCTAGTGAAGGCAGATATTGTACAAAGTCAGCCATCCCTGTTAAACAAAAGGGCGCATTCCATTATCGAAAATCAATGTTGGAAACATTGACTCAAAAATTGCCTTTTGCCAGTGAGTCTGTGCAAAGCACAATGCGGAGAGACATTCTGCTCCCTTCTTCACCATTGCTTCGTTCTCAATGTCAAACCCTTGCTAGGAACTCACCTGCGAGTTAATGATGCGAATGGTGGTCTTGTTTCCCACGTCCTTCTCAAAGCCCTCCGTCGGAGCCGCGTTGAAGCGCAGCACGGCGTCGTGGCTGTCTGTGTGTTACAAAAACAACACGGCGTTGGAAAGGATTGGAAGGTGACCTCAACGTCTTGATGCCAGGCCAAGTTATCATCTCTCAATGAGTAATAAACGTACATGAAGAACTAGATCGAGAACGACTTTGTGTTTGAAGAATGCGACTGCATTTGTACGATTCTTTGGAGCACGTAATTGTTGTTTTTCATAAAAATGTAATTTTCACGGGACAAACAACAAAATTAAAGACATATGGGAAAAAAAAAAAAAAAGGGGGGGGTTGGTGCTCACCCAGAGCTCTCCGATATAATATCTTAAATATTAAGCTTCCGCAATTCTACACATTATCTCATACATACAACTGTGAGTTTGTTTTTGAGAATGGGAGCATGCTGATACAAACTTCTAAGTTAGTCCTTGATTTCTATGCAGAATCTATGAGGTAATTTATTCAAAGTATATATTATACATTACATATGCAATGGTACAAAATATCAGTAGTCAAACCTATGGTTTACAAAAGGAGGCGGGGGTGCGATCTCCTGACATCTCCTAAACACTTCTTCCACAGTGTGACTTGATTGATGCTCATCGTGATAATGATAAGAAGGAAAGAAAGAAAGGAAATGAAAACATGTCATCTCCTCCTGCCACGCAGCAGGTCGATGCGAACGCTACGTAGACACGGCGAGGAAGAGGAAGAGGAAGAACCCGAGGGAGCTGACACAAGAATGGTTGATCCGCACGTATTAGGACAACACCCATCATCACCGTCTCCCCGTCAAAGTGTTGACGCCAGGGGAATGACATTAACACATAGGATCACCGACTCCTCCACGCCTCCAACTGTATGCCCCCACATGTTGTATTGTACCCCAAATGCATGGGGTATACAAGTCCACTGGCTGGATTCTGAGAAAGTGAACGTATCCTCCACCCCCCTGGTTTGTATGTAATCGATATGATGACCAGAGTGCAAGGGGAATCGCTCTGGGGCCAGGGGATAGGAAAGCATTTGCAGTAAGTAACCATGGGAAATTCTATACAATATTCATATAGGGGAGTACTCGCATCTTTATTTGTGAGACCGAAGACCGATCCAAGATTAATGTCAATTGCATGTGCTATGAATATTGTACCTTTGCACTGTGCTCCATTAACTTATTATCATAAATACATTTACTTTTTCCTCTATTGAGTTCCATCATCGGCGGTTATGAGCAGGAAGCCAGAGAAGAAACCAGAAATCATTTAGCGATCATTAAGTCATGAAAATGTATTCAGATGTGGCTTTTTGGTGACGCATTCAGCTCATAAATCAAGACACACTGCTCTGCCCAGCATGCAAATATATGCCGCATTTGATTAATAAAAAGTATTAGTAGTTCTCTTAATATCGGTGATTCTGGTCCTGTATTACTTTGTATTGGATCAAAACTAAATTTTGCAATATCGCCCACCCCTAACAGAGAGGCAACCCTGCTTCATAAAGTCTCTCTCTCTTACTTATTGGAAAGTGAAAATGTAAAAGTGTAGGCTACATGAGGAAGGTATAAAGTAAAATCAGACCATGGAAGAAAAAATTGGAGTTAGAGTAGGCATTATGTGACGATTCGTGGAATCAATTCGATCAAACACATTATGCCTTAAAAAGCTAAGGATTTTGATCGGCAAATTAATAGCTTAATTTAAAGTAGAAACAACCCATAATAGATGACAGACAATGGAGTCACAGCGACCTCTACTGGCGGTCAATGACAACCATTGAACGCCAGTAGACCGCTGTTGCTACACATCTTTATCCTGCCGGGGAAGGCAGGTTTTTTCTACCGAGTCGTTCATATAGGCCTACCCTTATTTAATATGCACCTGCTTTCGATATTCGTGTTACTGCTTGCATCTGTGCCATCACTATTGAAACTAACAACAACTGATTGACAGCTCCTGAATTTCACCTTAAAGGGATAAAGAAATCATGAAATGAATGAATAATTACCAAGAAAGATACGGAGGCAATCAAGGATTAGCTCTTTACAAACAAAACATTAAATTACATAAAATTTCAATGGATGAGTTATACATAATGTATATAAAAAAGAAGTGTGTTCACATATATCTATATAGATGTTGGTATGTAGTTACAATTTTAGTGCGCTATTATTATTATTTTATTCATCTGGGATGGTTGCTATTCTGTCAACGGCCACAGGAGGGCAGTAATCAACCATGGCAAAACTGGAAACTGAAGGGGTTGGATGGCTCAATACTTCCCAGCAGTAATGAACTCATTCTTCACAACTGTGTTTGTGGTACACACAGTTGGGTATAGGGGGCTGTAGACTTAAGGGTACAGACAGACTGGCGGGGATCATCACAGGATTTCCCGCCTTAGACTAATCTGGGGTATGAATGTGAGTCATTTATCCCCACACAATTATCCCATTAGAAATATGCCATCCGGCCAAGTATGAGATCAGCCAAAAATAAAAATAAAACTTTTCCCCGATGAGTTCTTGCATCATGATGATGGAACAATTTCTGCCCTTCAATAGGATGCATGGTCCTAAACCACAGGGTGTGCCACCAAGATGTTACGTATCACAAGGAATAAATTACTACCTAGCTCTCTGTGCATCATCTTAACCATGCTCTTTCTCAGCTTTTCCTCCAGGCCTTTCTAAGTTGAACAGAATTGCATGTGCGTATTCCTCTACATACAATAGTTTAGATTGAACATGGTTTCACTTTGTTGCGCTGTCGTTTTCTGTAGAATCGCCGATGTCAAATGTTGGCCGTATCAGTCAGATGGGATCTGTTGACGCATGGCTATGGAGTTAGAATCATGCCAAAAAACCCACACAAACTAATGCATTTTGCTTCAGAAACAAATACAGTATGTTTTACACATACAAAGAAACATATTTCTTCAATAACCAAAAAATATCCTCCAAGTACAAACTAAAATCTTTCAAGTACAAACTAAAATCTTTCAAGTGCAAAATAAAATCCTTCAAGTACAAAAAATTATTCTACAAGTACGGAAATCTGAAAGTTGCGCGTGGATCAGCAATGCGGAAAATTAGTGTCAAAAGTCACGTGACAAACAAATGTCCTGTGATTCACACTACACAACAGCAGGTGGCGCTGTTGGGTCAGTTTAAGGCCGCCAGGACGGTCGTCATAGTAACACGCTAAATAAATGGCAAAAAAATAGGCTGAGAACGAATTCCCGATATGTTCAATAAAACGTAATCACGGACAAAATAAGTTTTTCAGAAAAACGGAATTGAGAATGCCGAATAGTTCTCTGGGAACGTAATTTTGATGAGATAGGGTTGCTCTGTCAGTTGTAAAAAAAAAGCGGGGGGACGTGTCCTCTATAGCAACGACCTAAGCTACCCAACACTAGCCGCGTTTACATGGCACATCTGATCCGCATAGATTTCTATGCGGAATAGATCTGTTCCTAAAATGTGATCCGAATGTACTGTATACATGGCAGTAACAAAAGTGTCCGTTATGTCTCTCGCGCACACCTGACACATCTCTGAACCGGCGGCGACATAATGAATGTCTTATCAGTATTTTGCATTGTGAATTTGATTTTAATGAAAGCACATCAGGAGAGAGCTTTTCTCTGACTGCTCCTTCAATTAAGAAGGAGGACAGCACAGCTACGTCCGATCTCTATATTTACCCCCACCTCCGCCGCAAACAAGAGAAATTTGAATGCGAGTCCGAAGCCAAGACTGGTGGGAGAGAGTGGTCTCTCTAAGTTAAGAAGAATTTTAACGTGTAGCCTGCAAAAGTACTAGTAGTAGCCTAATCATTTACAGTTATCTCGGACTCGCGCGGACACTACGATACGCAAACACGCCATTAATAAACACCCATGTCCCGTCGCTTAGCAACCGGACACGCTTACCTGACTACTTACGGAGTGGTAACAAAGACGTGTTCGGTGTGCATAAAAGTACAGACGGAGCTCAGTGGACCAATTGTGAACTACTGCAGCTGCTCTAAGTTAAACCCCAATCTGTTCGGAATAAGTGTATGTCGATTAAAACGGACTACACCACCTCTTCTATTCGGCATAGAATTCTATGCCGAACAGATAATTGTTTTCCGAATGAGGTGTATATATGATCATTTTCTATTCCGCATAGAAATCTATGCGGATCAGATGTGTCCATGTAAACGCGGCTACGGATCAAAAAAATTATTGTTTCTCTCAATCAAAGCACAAAACAGGAAAACTGATGTCCATAGCCTTAACCCATACATGTTGTGTAAATAACAAGGACACCTTGATGTTGTTGTTTTGAGTAATTTCACAGATATCGCCGTTAATGTGCAGCCATCCGTTAGCCAATGGGATGAATGCTCATAGCTTCATATATTGCCGTGGAGGGATTAGGCCTACATTGTAACTAGTTGAAAACCCCATGCGTCGAAAAAAGGAGCACAAGGGTACCCTTTTGCGTCAGAGGCTGAAGCCAAAGTCACTGACCGTTCGTCAAAAATCGACGCGCTCGGAGTGAGAATGTGTTGCAAATAAAGATTTTGGGGAGAAAAAAAGATCGTCCTGGCGGCCTTAAACTGACTCAACAGCGCCACCTGCTGTTGTGTAGTGTGAATCACAGGACATTTGTTTGTCACGTGACTTTTGGCACTAATTTTCAGCCTTGCTGATCCACGCACAAATGCCTTCAGATCCACGCGCAACTTTCAGATTTACGTACTTGTAGAATTGTTTTTTGTACTTGAAGGATTTTTTTGTACTTGGAGAATATTTTTTTGTAATTGAAGAAATATGTTTCTTTGTATGTGTAAAACATACTGTATTTGTTTCTGAAGCAAAATGCATTAGTTTGTGAATGATGTTTTGGATTTGCAAACCACACTGAGTGTGTGTGTGAATCGTTGTGCGTGAGTAAAACACGTTTTGTGTGTGTGTGAATCGTTGTGCGTGAGTAAAACAGGTTTTGTGAGTGTGTGTGTGTGTGTGTGTGTGTGTGTGTGTGTGTGTGTGTGTGTGTGTGTGTGTGTGTGTGTGTGTGTGTGTGTGTGTGTGTGTGTGTGAATCGTTGTGCCTGAGTAAAACACGATTTGTTTGCGGCATGATTTTAACTCCATACATGGCTCTCAATGGTGGGGCAATAATGCCGGTGTTACACCGAATTCTGAGACCCACCGAAAAGTGTGACCCCAGGGGGCGCTGTTGCAAATTATCTGCAACATGCACGTGTGCATTATAACAAAAACATAAATAAAACATAAGATCTCCGTTGGGTCTTTCTTTTCTTGATACTAACATTAATTCTAAACAGCATTTTAAATGGTAGCCTATAATAGGAAATGCTCAAAGGTAAATCAGCGTAATTTAACACAGACTGTAGCTTTTTATGGGTAAAGAAGCAACGGTGAAGGAGCGTACTAAACGCCCTATCCATGTTATGGGTCTGTAAAATGCTAATAAAATCAATGAAATGTATGTTTATGTATGTTATTGTCATGCCTGTCTACGCTTCAACCTCGTGCATATTGCAGAAAATATGCAACAGCGCCCCCTGGGGTCACACTTTTCGGTGGGTCGCAGAATTCGTTGTGTAACACCGGGACATGTAATCTTTAAATTTCCTTTAGAGGCTTCTTGACAGCATGTTTCTACATGTGCCTTTGCTCTTTACTTTAGGACTAGGTGTTGAATATTTTAATATTGGCCTCAGTGAATGCCTAATGAGCTTTCTTTGCAGGAGACGGTCCCCCCCAATAAATCAACGTACATCCCATCCGTTCTGGGCCCTGTGTTGAAGACCCACCCATCCGAAGTCAGAAAATATAATATATACTTTGAGGGCAGAAAAACCCCTATCAAAACACAGGTAGGGTGGAGCAACGAGATAAGACCAAAACAAACACTCCAGCATAACAGCAAGACTCAACGGTCGTCTGGGAACATTAGTCTCCTTTGATAAACAACCGGAGACAGATGGAGACTACTCCAAACGCTGTTCGCGGTTGACCCAGAGTACACTCTCTTCCAAAAACACGCACGTAACTGCAAGTGCGCAAGTAGGTTCACTTTTGTCCAACACGCCGGGCCGACAGTTTTGCTTCATAGTCACTTCACCACATTTCCTCTCAGCGCCGCGGAAGCGTTGCCCGGCCCCCGCGCTATGTCTGACCCACAAAGCGGCTAATTGGTGGCGCTTGTCACCCACACACCATACACCCACGCAAACAGGAAGAGATTGATGCAATAAAGTGAGGTCATCAAGTGTGTCCCCGTTTAATATGAAAAGCCGAGGAAAGATAACCCACCCACCCCCCACCACCACCCAGCCCCCGGGCACTTTGGCACCAGGCCTGGGCACTTAGCACGTCACTGTGTTAGTCTAGCATTAGCGACGCAAGAGGGTAACCTTATCGCGTGTGCCCAGAGGCTTCAAGTGAGGAGCAGAGCTAGCTTGGGGGCAAACGGTTCCCCAAAAGAGATCCCTGGGATGAAGCTGTATGCGTGCTAGGCAGCACGATGGGTTATAGGAGGAGGGGGGGGGGGGGGGGGGGGGGGGGGGGGGGGGGGAGGGGGTGCCTACTTTTTTTTTTTCATTCTAGTGGGCCATCTGTCGCTGAGTTCACACTCTTGCTTCCTGAAGCTGCCAAGCGTCTTTTGAAGAACAACAGATAGGCCTATATTACCCCCCACCCGTTATATATTCTAGGAGATAAACTATGTCGTGTGGTCCAACACTGCCATATTTCTTCCAGTGGAGGAAGATAAGTCACGGGGTACCACCTAAAGCATTTTTATCTGGGAGGATTGTCTGCATTATTCATATTTGTACGGCGGGTGAACATAAACGTGGCCCGTCCATTTACCGCAGTGAGAGATGAGGGCCTTCCGAAATAAAAAAAACACAGCCTCCTTTAATGTGGGACAAGAAAGAGTTGAATCAATGAGCCCGTCGATTTGATTCTTCAATAAAATCTGATTTCATCGCTGGTTATTGCTTCAGAAGTTCTCCCAATACTAGTCATTAATAATGGACACAGGGTTTCTTGGCAGTTGGCCGTCCAAAAGCAAGCACATTTACGACCCTACACTTTTATATTTCATAGACTCAATTATTCAATTGACGATTAAAATGATCGCTAAGCTACACAACTCATCCTGAATGATGTCATCGGCTCATGTGCCCCCCTCTCTAATGCCTTCTCATCAGTTGATGACCTTATGCATGACCTCATCCACTCTAAAGCAGTCAATAAGGTGACATCATAGATATCAGATAGCTAATGGACAGTCTTTGTCATATCGTGGACAAGCACGAAGGGAAGTTCTTGTGCTGCTCTCAGAAAGTTATGCCACACTGAAAAGGGAGACACACTGTATGCTCATGCGATTAATCGATCAATCGTTAGGATGGATACAACCCAATGTGTGTGCAATGAATATAGACGTATGGGCCGATGTTGATATTCGCTCATTGGCTCAATATGACATATTAGTCTTGTTGTATTGATGAATATAAGATTGAGCTTAAAGGTAAGACATGTACAGCTATTTTCAGCTTGAAATGTGCTCTAAACACATAACTTCAAGGCTAGAGGGATCTAGGCTAATTGCACCGATTCTGCAGCAGCGTAGAGGAATCTCATGTTACGTTTCATCAGCAAGCCTCGCTCCTTGAGGAGGGGCGGGGTTGGGAGAGAGCGCAGGGAAAGAGAGAGGGACGTGCAGCAGAGTTGGTTTCTGTTTTCAAAATGTAGCGGGGAGCTAGCTCGACTTGACATCTTTTGTGTATTGTAATCTTTAAAAAATAATAACACGTATTTGGTCATAATGCCCGTCGCTCTCCACTCACCGATCTCCTTGCCGAGCCCCGAGTGCAGGATGGCCCCGGCCGAGGTGACCACGGCGCAGGTCTTGAAGCCGCCGACGCCCGGCCGTCGGTAGAGCTGCTCCAGGCTGAGCTCAGGCACCAGGCGGGCCCAGCCCAGCGACGAGAAGGGCTGCTCCGAGCCATCCAGCGTCCAGAGCCGGGCCTGCGCCTTCAGCTCGCACAGCAGCTCCTTGGGGCTCTGGCCCAGCCGGCGCTGGCCCTTGAAGGCCACGTGGTGCTTGTTGGCGCTGAGGTAGTCCTTCATGGCGCGCTGCAGCCGCGGACTCAGCATGCCGGGCGACACGCGACCCCGCCACAACCGCTGCACCACAGAGCCGAACTTGAGGAAGTAGTACTCCTCCGGGTCTGTCGAGTCCCCCCCGGGCCTGTTCCTCTTTCGGTCATCCGCCTCCTCCTGCTCCTGCTCCTGCTCCTGCTCCTGCTCCTCCTCCTCCTGCCCCACCTCCTCCGCCTCCTCGACGCCTCGCCCGCGGCTCTCCGGGGGTCCGCTGGGCGTCCTCTCGCGGCTGTGGGTGCCCGGGTAGGACTGGGAGCCCACGTTCTCCGTGCCGAAGGAGGACCAGGCGGCCAGGCTCTGGGGGTCCAGGTAGTCCACGCCCCGGTTGGCCTCCTGGCTGGCGTACATGGCGTAGGGGCCGCCGCTCGGGTTCTGGCCCGTCTCCAGGCCGGAGCGCGGGGCCGGCGAGGCGGTGGCGGCGGGGGGCTCCGGCTCCGGCTCCAGGGCGCGCATGGCCGTCGGGTTGGGTCTCGAACCCGTGACCGCCTGCTGCTGCTGCTGATGGTGGTGGTGGGAGGCCTGGATGGACGACAGGCGGCGGGTGTCGGGGTGCATGGAGAGCGAGGAGCCGGCGGAGGCCATTGGTTCGTCGACGCGGGCGTCCAGGAAGTAGGAGAGGAGCGCCAGGAAAAGGAGGGCCCACGCCAGGATCAGCACCAGCGCCAGCCGCCGCCACATGTTGGACCTCATCACCAGGCCAGACTCACATAGAGGCCCCGGGGAGCTGGTCCACCCCTGCTGCTCACACACAGAGACAGCTCCGCTGGGCTAGGAGGCCTGGCCTGCCAACAGAGGGAGGAGTTAGGCAAATAAACAGGCTTGCCAGCCATAAAATGGTTATGCGGCGGTCGAAGATCAGATCTCACCTGCACGCCTGCACAGACACTTCTACTGTTTGTATGTGTCCATGGGCTTTACAGCATGCGAAAGGACCCTAAAAGAGGAACAGGAACGTTAGTGGGGAGATATTTTAGACAGACAGGCACACACAAGATCCTAAAAAGGAAACCATTATTAAATGCTTGAATGCTTTTTTCAATGCTTGAAAAACATTTTTTAATAGTTTGTTTTCTCGTGCAGGATGTCCGAGTTCAGAGTAGGGCTCGCCGATTAATTGAATTTTGATCGTGAATTCGATACATTAGCCAATATAATCTAGTTTTTGTATTTATTTTTCATGAAATGTTTTATAGAACAGCTGGACACATATCTGTTCATTATTTTAGATTGGGTTAGGGTTGGGTTTAGTTCTCAGTAAAAAGGGTTTTCCGGGAGAGACATGTTGAATAAATACATCATACATCATGATTTCAATATTGACCAAAATAATCGTGATTATTATTTATTTTTTTCCATAATCAGGCAGCCCTAGTTCAGAGTTCGGTTTCATAGTGTTCACTGTAAATGCATCCTCCCTGCTATTATAGGATGCCCAGTGTCCTGAACCCCATTTACAGGTCAAAGTACAGACTCTCCCAGGGCCTTGTTTTTACTCAACATGTTTGTTAATTTTGCAAGGGACCTCATCAAGTCCAATTACTTTATCAAATCGTGCAATGCTGACCTAGTAGGGAGAAAAAAAAAGGAATTGCAAGTGTATTTTTCCCTTGCCTCCAACAAACTGTACGGCCAAACACGAGATTGCTCCAACAGAGTCGCGCAATCTCCTTCTAACACGTTGGCCTCTTTCAGCCTAATAGCGTAGTGAGAGGAGGAGAGAGAAAATAATCTACGAGAATAAACAAGTGAGCCATTCAATTGGCTGACACCGGAGCGCTAAGGTCTCCTGCGTGGCGGGTAATGATGTGTTCCCCCGGCTCCTAGCGTCGGAGGGGGGCAGTGTGTCCCCCTCCTCCCCTGTCCTAATTACGGCCCTCGGCCATCGGAGGCAAGCATCTGGCCCCGAGTCGAGGCCCAGTGGGCTGCTTCCCCGTCTCTGGTCCGTATAGCAGGACCTCCAGGCCACCCACCGTTGGCCCACACAAGGAGGCCGCGGTTCATGCACTGACGGGGGGGGGCAGCAGGGTGGGGGGGGGGGGGGGCAGAGGCATCTATGTTGGGCAATAACCCTGACCCCGAGAGACTGATGCATGAGAATGCAGGCTGGCTCCCACACACAGCCAGCTGTGATCGGCGGTCCCAGAGAAACCTCTGGCCCTAGGGTCGGGGAGCAGGGGGTTATACTGCTCCGATGTAGCAGTTTGGACATGCCTCCCCAGGGCAACACTTGCTGGGGGTCAAAAGGTGACCTAGTGGAAAATTGTCATTTAACCGCTTGAAGGGAGAACAAGGTCCGAACAACCAATCCGGAAGCGTGCTTCACTAACTGCTGTAAAACAAGCAAATGTCTGGCACAGATGGAGTAGCGTGGGCAGAAGAGTCCCGTCTTGCCTGGTGAGAACCAGAGAAATAAAAGATAAGGGAGGGAGGCATAGGGAGAAGAGGTAAGAAATGTCTCCGGACAACAAGAGGTTAAAGAAACGTCTCCCAGTAACAGGGTGCTGGGGAGACTCGCGTTGAGAGAGCGACGACGGTACGACTCCCATAAAAAATTTATTGAGCTAAAAAACAAATGGAACGAAAGAAAAGGGGGTGGAGATAAACAAGGAAGGACAAGAGGCGGTGATTCTCAGACGGGAGAACAGGAAGAGGAGCTTAGCTAAATGCTAACAGGCCCCTTGCCTGCAGGACGATAATTAGGTGTGAATTAAAGAGCGGAACTAGCTTGAAAGGTAGCATTTATGACACACAGAGAGAGAGAGAGAGAGAGAGAGAGAGAGAGAGAGAGAGAGAGAGAGAGAGAGAGAGAGAGAGAGAGAGAGAGAGAGAGAGAGAGACAGAGAGACAGAGAGACAGACAGACAGACAGACAGACAGACAGACAGACAGACAGACAGACAGACAGACAGACAGACAGACAGACAGACAGACAGACAGACAGACAGACAGACAGACAGACAGACAGACAGACAGACAGACAGACAGACAGACAGACAGACAGACAGACAGACAGACAGACAGACAGACAGACAGACAGACAGACAGACAGACAGACAGAGATAAATTGCGGTAGCTGCAACCACAGAGGTGCAGTGGTAGCAAACACTACCAGTCAACCTTATTCTATAGCCAATAACATGATTGATGAAGTATTTTGATTTCCCCCGGAAAAGGTATTTACATCTTAGAGCGTAATGGCAGCAATTGGGTTATAATTTATTGGGTTATAAGTGAAAGACAATTGAGAATAGTAATCGACTACGTGTTTAGCACTGATGTTTCTACTTAGACTAATGGACCAATACTGCAACAGTCGAAGGAAATGTGAAATGCAAGCAATCATTTGTGCATCTTGAAGAAGAAGCATGATACAGAAGTGTGATACGTGTGCGCTATATTTCTCAGAAAACTTGCAATAGATAAGACCACAAGAAGGAAGACAACCTTGTATGAACCTGCTTTGATGATGTGGTAACATTTCGTAAACATCTCTCATGCCAACATGCATGGCTGCAATGAATTCTAGATTTGTATGGAAATGTTTTATTTGCATCTGTCGTGACACAAGATCAAAATACATTCTCAGGATTTAAATGTTTTCGGTGAAGGTGATTTCAGATTTCAACATGTTGAAATCTGCCTTAAACAGCAGCCAAGGAAACTACCTGGTGCCAACAGTGGAGGGCACACAGAAGAAACTAGAGCTACAGACTCTCCCCGACGGCCCGGTGTGTCAGGGGGGCTGTTAGGTAGGAGGTCGTTGTGCTCTATCTAAATCTGTACCCTTCCTACCATACATCAAGTCCCCTTCGTCCCAGCTTCAGCTTAATTATTCCCAGAGCCAGGAAGGTGAAGAGGTGCAGCTACAGCCTGGCTCGTCTATGGGCTTTGAGCGTCAACTCCTGGGACAAGAACATTTCACTTCAAATGGGTTGGTCACCCTTAATGCGCCTATAACGCAGAGCGCTGACAACCTTTGTATTAAGCATTAAAGCGTCCGTGCATGGGTCACATTCAAGTGTGAGGGCAAACTAACCATGGGTTCGAAAAGGTTTTGACTGATGAATATGATCATATTTAGCCAATGTGTCATTGTTAAATAATGTCAGTTTTAACTTGAATTTGTCTGCATTATTCGATTAAACCTATCCATGCTTCCCATTTTCTTCCTTATTTGAAATATCTTCTGATCATTATTCAGGCCAGAAACACCAGAGCAGAAGAAAGATCAAGAAAGAGTTCAAAGTCATCCTCTTTACCCGAGCCAGCTGCTACAGACCAGAAGAATACATGAAGTAAATTTCTGGTTTTCGGAGGGCGCTGGTATTTGCATTCAGTTTGCCGCGGTTTGCCAGTGTTTTTAATGAATCATTAAATAAATATGTAAACGTAGAAGGCCTGAATGTTAATGTTTATACATTAAATCAAGAACCAGTAGGCCTGACGCCATAAGATTTGCATGCAAATAGGAGACGAAAAATAACAAAGACAGACATGCCTTGTGAGATGCGTGTGAGCAATGTTAACTCGGCTGAGGAACACGACCGTACAAGCCGATTGTGCAACAGGGTCATAGCTTATCAATTCTATGAATACCGGAAATTCCACTTCTTTCTTCAAAGTGCTGGGTTTCTAATCTGCAAAATAAATCATGCTTCTTTGACACCTCAGATGATGTTCAAGTGAACCCCAATGGGAGGTTGGTGTGACTCAAAAGGACTAGACCAGATTTTACACTAGGCCATCTGGCCGTGGCCGTTTTCACACCAAGTGGCCAATTTGGCCACTTGGGAGAGGTGTGCTGCTACGGTACGGGCCGCTACGGTACAGATGCTAATGAGCCGACACGTGCACACGCACGGCTACGCAACCTGAGCTGGATGACGTATAGTCCATGATGCGACGACCATGGACATAATAAAGGCGACGAGCCTTCTTTCCCATTAAACGGTAAACATATATCCAAATAAGCAACAGACTCAGCAAAATGCGAACTGTATTCTCTGTGTTGTTGCCCATTGTTGTTAAAACTCTGACCGGCGGCAGACTTTATTATGGTCGATGCAGCGGACGCTTTGTGATGACGTGTTACTTACGACGTGATGACGTATGTACAAGAGCCTACCGTGGCCAGGCCACAGTTGCGACGGCCAACGGCCACGGCCAGATGGCCTAGTGTGAGTGCAGGCCAGAGAAAAATGGGGCCAGTTTAGCACGGTTAGGTGTGAAAACGGCCAACGGCCACGGCCAGATGGCCTAGTGTGAGTGCACCCTAGAGATGAATCTGCAGCATGAAGCATTTAGATCTCTGGCACTGCGGCTTTCGACAGGAAATAAGAAGATAAAGTAATGCAAAAAAAAATGTGGCACATTCGTCTCAAAATAGAAACAAGTCTGTTCCATGGTAGTATCAAAACAATAATAAGAAAATGTAACAGACCTTCAATAAGACATATTCATTTGCAGAGCTGGATATTCTTTCTACCAGACAGATTCCCGAAGGCAGAAGCAGCATTAGGTCATTTCAAGTCATCGCAGAGTGTTTAACTACTACAGATACGGCCCATAACAGCCAATAAGAGTCCTTTGTGAGCATAACCAGGCCAAGAGGTTGAGACAGATACAAAAGAACGATACAAAAGAGGCAGCAACAAAAAAACACAACATTCTCATCAGAAAGAACACGGAACAGGAAGTCATTTTGGCGCTATCATCCCGATCAAAGATAAAGTTACAGACAAGGAAAACAGTCTGGCGTACGGTACACAGAACATTGCCGCCTCTCTTCTTACTTAATGGACCCCCGGCTAGAGTTCCTCATCGTTGCGGGTCTCAGGGGGCTATGGGGTGCTTACCGCCACGGATATATCAGACGTCGGTGTCTACGGTTACACCGAGCATGTCTGACCTCACACAGCACGAGTCCCGGTGTTGTGATCAGTGCCGCGATGAGACGTGGACCAGCTATGGAGAACATGCAGAGCACGTCGAGCATAGCAGAGGCCGTGCCTTTACACGTCACGGGGGCCTCGAATATATACATGTTCCCGGTGTGGAGTAGGACTGCTTCGTTCCTCGTGTTCGCAGTGTGTTAAGGACCACACCGGTCTGGGTGATTACCCCGTCAAACCATCAATCACTGTCGTGCTGATCTGTGGTAGAGCATTTAGTGTGAGCGCACTGACACCTCCGACTTAAACAAGGGAAGTGTAGCACCTTTCAGGACAAAGAACTGGGAACCGCCATGTAAGAAACTTTACCAACATGCAGTGACAAATCTCTGCATGAAAATACGGAAGGGCAAATGCTGTGTCACTTACGTTGGTGCCGATGTAAACATGCCGGGTGGTTTCAGTAACCGTAAAAAATGAGACAGAAAACAGAACTAAAAAGCAGAAACGGAAATGAGCAACGAAAAGGGGATAGAAAAAGAAGCAGGAAAAAGAAAGAAAAAGAAGAAAAAGAGGAATGCAGAGAAAGCAACCGAGAAGGTCGGCAACGAGAGATGAGGGGAGCGAGCCGGAGCGCGAGTGAGAGAGGCAGAAGAGCGAGAGCGATAGAGAAGGAGAAGCAGTAGCAGTTATTCATCTTTGATAGATGGAAGGGAACAGCATCACCTTTATTGTCATCCCAGCGGGGGCCCGGCTTCCAGGGGCTAAACACTTCCTCTGGGCTGCCACTGGCAGGCTGCGGCGCATGCAGGCGCTCAGACACAATGTCATAACCAAAGCCTTCTCCACATTCCCCTCCATTGCCCACTGCCTGTCTCCTTTTCCACATCGCAGTGACCTACATCCCACTCCGTCACGGGCGGACATGTTGGCTGGTGCAGAAACTACCACCACTAAACGTGTGTGTGTGTGTGTGTGTGTGTGTGTGTGTGTGTGTGTGTGTGTGTGTGTGTCTGTGTGTGTGTGTGTGTGCGCACTCACACACGTGAGCGCGTGTACATGCGTGTACATGTACGTGCGTTTGCGTGCATGTACGTGCGGTTGTGCACTCGATAGCGGGTAAGAAAGGTCCCGTGTACCTCTGCGGGGGCGAGTGGGCGAGATGTGGAGTGAGTCGACCACCAGCCGTCCCCGCGCCACTGGCACCTAGCATGCGAAGCTGAGATCACACCACAGGCCAGACAGGCCTGCCATGGCTCCAGGTTTTTTTGGAGGGGTTTGAGTCACAGAGCCAGCCGAAGAAAGCCAGCGTGAGAAAACGAGCGTGAGAGAGCGAGCCGGCGAGCGAGAGAGAGACGTTTGTCGTGCTCTCACTTTAGCCACCGGCGACAGCAAATCACCCAAACTCTGGGCAAAGACAGACAGACAGACAGACGGACGGACGTGCGGACAGACAGACAGACAGACAGACAAAAAGACTTACATCTGGGCTCGACCATGGGCTAGTGGTGGGGCTGAAGACCACTACTACTCATGAACAGCAACCCTGAACGTATCCACATAAGCTACTTGGAGGAGCTGGAAATGCTAACGTCTGAAGGGGTCATCCCTATGTTCCCAAGGTCCTATGTTCCCCGGGTGCAAAGGGTTAGGGTCAGGTTTAGTGTTATGGTTAGGGTTATCCCTAAACCTAACCATAACCAATCGGAGGACAGCCATTCTAACCAATCATAGGCGAATCAGAGTCGAAAAAGGCGGTACTTGCCCCTACCATCCTACGTAAAAAAAAATCCCCGGTCACATAAAAAGCAGGGAACATAGGACCCGGGGAACATAGGTACGCTCCATGTCTGAATCAGATCTACCGGACATTAAAACAGACCTTACACTGCCAGCTCCGTAATGATATATCCCCAATAATAAAGTCTGTGTAATGTCTGATTCAGCCCATGTCTGAATATAGCAGGTCATTGTCCGGAGAATTCAGAGTGTGTAGCTGCCTTGTTCTTCTTCTGTTTGTTGTGAATCACTCTTTTCCTTTCATATTGGGATATTGAAAAAACTAACTCCGGCTGATGTGTTCTGTTCCTTCTCTTGCGCACTGTTGAACACAAACACACACACCCCAAGTCTAAAGCAAATTAATTTAGTCAAAACCTCAGTCCTGCAGGCAAATAAAAGGCAGGCAGGATAAGACCATTTGTGGTCTCACACACACACACACACACACAGCTGCTTGATTTCCGACCTTTCCCCCCGACCGCGAGGCAGGCTAAATCTCATCAATCTGCTGGTTCCAGGTTGGTGAACACACCCAAATCTCTCAGCCAGGTGCCAGGGAGAGGAAGTCTGTCACACACACACACACACACACACACACACACACACACACACACACACACACACACACACACACACACACACACACACACACACACACACACACACACACACACACACACACACACACACACACACCTGCGCTCCTGTCGCCTTCCATCTGCTCGACACGACTCTCTGCCCTGATCCAGCGCCTTCATCAGCGACAGCCGTGCCCAGCACTGCGGGGCGCACATCGTGCACGGCACGGAGTAGGCAAGCGCACAACACGAGTGCACGTGCTCCCAGGGACTGTTCACACGCACCGCACTGCATCCCAGTAAATAGACAGACTGCCTGCCCTTTGGCCACAATACAACAGCGTGTGCCTGGATAGACAGACTCAAGCTGATTTGAGACTAAATTTAGTGTGCACACACTTGGGCTGCTCGACTGTGGAAAAAAATCACAATCGCGATTATTTTGTTCATTATTTAAATCACGAGGATGTATCGCAATGGCGAGGCGCACACAGCCTTTAGCCGTGTTCTGTAAATATTCTAGAACACACAGGAGTCCTGGAGCTCTATATCTAAATATTATCATATAGCCTACATAGATATCTATATCATACAATATATATTATCACGGCCAAAAGGTGTGTGAGCCAATATTATGAAACTCAAACGACCGCGTTGGGTTCTCCGACGTTCCTGGTTCTTCAACGTCCACATCAATTTGAAGTAGACTGAACCGCGACAAGGAGGAGAAAGGGATCGTTGCCGGGCAGCGCTTAGGCACCTAAGCGGGGCTCAAGCGGGAGACATTCGCCGCCAACAATCCCTTTCTCCTCCATGTCGTGGTTCATGTTCTTGAGGGAGTCAAAGCCAAAGTTCCTTCCCCCCAATTCATTCTCAACCTTGGCTGAGATAGTCTCGTTGAAGAAATACCAGAGACGAGAGTCCTACGTGTTATGCGCCATAACACCAAAAGCAGAACGGTTATCCAAATAACAAGGAAGTGTACAACACTTGCGTTACAGTCCTGGAGCTCTATATCTAAATAATATCATATAATACATAGATATCTATATCATATAATACATATTATCACGGCCAAAAGGAGGCTTTGTGCGCCTCCAGACGATATTATGAATCACAAACGACTTTGTCGGGTTCTGCAACGTCTCTGGTTCTTCCACTTTCACATCAACCTGAAGTCGACTGAACCGCACGCTGCCTGCTGCCGGCTGCCCGCTGCCGGGCGATGGTGCCTCGCGGCAACCGGCGGCATGTCGCAGTTCATGTACTTCAGCGAGTCAAAGCCAAAGTTCCTTTCCCCCAATTCCTTCTCAACCATGGCTCAGATAACCCCCACAACAGTCTCGTTGTGGAAATACAAGACACGTCAAAGAACCGACAAGAAACACTTGCGTTACAGTGTGTGTATTCACACACACACATGTGGCGCTCGCACGGTCGAGTCTCATTGGCGGGCCAACGTCTCTGGGCGGGCCAGGCAGAGTAAGGGGAGGAGCATAATGACGTTTAGGACGTCGTCATGCTTGGTGACGTCCTAAACACAGACATTCCAAATCAGCGCACTTGAGCCTCCGTTTTTTCAAAGGCGAGCAGAACAGCTAGTGCTCGTTTTACACCAAACGCAAGTTTTAGCCACTGGGGGACCATAGGCAGGCTAGGGGAACTCATATTTATGTTAGAAAACCTCATAAAGGGAGATTTTCATGTCATGGGACCTTTAAGAAACTGGAATATGTTGGCATCAAACTTGCATCCGTGTCAATGATAGCATCGCCAGGTCATGGCCACAGGCTGATAACACCCAAGAGGATGGCGCCCCAGCCCCCCCCCTGTACTGATAGTAGTCCTGAGTATTACTGAGACAAAAAAGGGTTCAGCCGTAGACACAGTATAAAGGAAGTTTCACATAATCTGCTGAACCCAAGGTTGCCTACGTCAAAGCAGGGCAACTTTCGCATTCATGCTGTAACCACTAAGAGAGTAAACAAAGGGAAACTTAGACACACTGCTAACCTCACAAATCTCATATCTATTGCCTCCAAACCAAAAACAACCTTAAAGCCTATCAACAACACCATCAGGATGGCTCTACTTAATGTGAGGTCTCTTAATAGCAAATCATTTTTAGTTAATGATTTTATTACCACTTCTAAACTGGATTTTATGTTTTATTCACTTCGCAATACTGTCACTCTTTCACATGCCATAAGTCTATATGCAGTTGTTAGATTGCATATAACATGTTTGCATTTTTGGCAACCTCTGAGCAACATAACCCATTTTATTTTATTATATGACAATCTTTATATGTGAAGCACTTTGAGTCTGCCTTGTGTATGAAAAGTGCTATATAAATAAAGTTACCTTGCCTATTCAGCTGCACTTTCTATAAAACATTTAATAAAAAAATTATAATAATAGAAACGAAAGCTCGATTGTATTCGATTTTTGGATCGTTTTACGCTAAAATCTAACTAGCGATCAAATTTCGATCAATCGCCCAGCCCTAGCCACACACACACAAACCCACTCATAGCTCCATGTGCGCACACATACACACACACACAAACACCTGGGACTGAAGCTGATTTGAGGCTAAATTTTGTGTACAAACACATACACACGAACACACTCATAGATCCATCCATGCACACACACACGCGTGCACACATGCACACAACTGGGCAATACATTAAGAGTACCAATTGAGCCTTTCGGTGCCACCATCAGAGCAGCATGTAAAGGGTGCGTGTGCCCTGTAATTATGAGAGCAGCGGACATGTTTTCCAGAACAGACCAGACGTCTATGGAAGAGAGAGAGAGACCCGAAGAGAGAGAGAGGAGTTAAATATAGGACGTGTAATTAGGGAAATGTCGTTTGCATACTTCGCTCATCATACAAAGCGATCCAACCAAATCTCTAGGAAGGAAGATTGTTTGTTTGCACACTGTTGCATAATGTTTTCCTACTCGTGCACACAAAGCGAAACAACCAATCCCCAGAAATGAAGATTAGAGGCAAGCAGGAAACATCCATTTATCTGTCAATCAACACTACTTCCATGGTTTCCTGGGAGAATGCACACACACACACAAACACACACACACACACACACACACACACACACTAATTACTAGATTTATAAGGAACCACCAGATCATCGTCAGCGGCTGACACGCCACTGGTATTCACCATCTTGCTTATCCTTCAGCACGATAAGCAAGCACGGCTGACAATAACTGTGGATTATGATATGCCCAAGACGTAGTGTAAATCTACATCAAGTCTTCCACTGCAGAAGGAGGGGGCTGGGGTATTGGTTATTAGCCCCCCCAACGCAGCACGCACACACACACACACACACACACACACACACACACACACACACACACACACACACACACACACACACACACACACACACACACACACACACACACACACACACACACACACACACACACACACACACACACACAAAAACACAAGTGAGACTTGAAATGTAATCAAAAGTGTAATGCGAAACATACATTGCCCGGGCTCCTACTTTAATAGCAGTGTGTCTACGGAGACAGCCAACTACTGTCGTTTGGAGAGCAAGGGTAGGAGGCAGGAGAGCGAGGGAGCGAGGCAGGGAGAGAGAGAGGGGAAAGTTAGAAAGCTCTTAGCAGCCGGCTACTGTTGAATCACTCCGACCTTCCGAGCAGACACTCCTCTGTAAATCACACGGGGGTAGTGGTCCTTAATGACAGTATGCACCCCCCCCCCCCCCCCCTCCCCTCCCCTACCCCCACCACCACCCCGTCGAACTCAGGCCGCTGACGGCAAGGTCCTATGGAGGGAAACGCATTACTGCACCTTCCCCTCATGGTTCCATAAATACAGCAGGCCCTGTCCCCCCCAACCCCTGCCCCCGTCCCGGGCCCATGAGCCACCAGCTGAGAGAAAGTGGCCCCCGAAGTCTACGACGAAGGACTCAGGCGGGGGCCACTGTGTGCGTCTCCTTGACGATGATGTGACAAGGACGGTGGAGATGATGAAAGGGTGATGCCGTCCGCAAGAGAGGGAGGGGTGGGGGGGGGGGTTCTTCAAAAGGAATGATTTACACGTTGAACTGTTCCTCCAGGCCCCCCCCCACCCCACCCCGAGAGAGGGGTCCCTTTTATTTGTTCCCGTTTCCTTCTCTTTCATTTCCTGAGTAGATTTTAGCACGTGTTAATAGCTGTTAATTGCCGCCAGTTAAAACCCCAATCACATTTATTTTGTGATGAGGGGCTTATAAACGCCCGGATTGATCTGTTTACCAAAGTGTGGAACACAAGTGAAATTTGTCCAACCCTCAGTCTTGAAGGGAGGTGAAAAAAACGCAGACCACAGAGCCAGGATCAACCCATTTGTGGTCATCTACTCGAACACAAACACACACACGCACATTCACCTAAAGATATATAAAGACGAATAGATACACAGTGTTTTTTGGAAGGAAAACAATCTCACCCTGGTTAAAGTTAACCGTGGGAGTGTCCTACGGTCGACCGGACGCTGTCCTGGCACTCAACCCCCTGATCTTATCTGTGTGAACGCCGCTGATACCTCAACCCGATCCCAGATTAGACCCCCGACCAGAGACACGCAGTGCACCTGGGAAAACAAACACCTCACCGAGCAACAGACCAAAGAAAATAAACCTTCGATGATCAAGGGGCACAGCCCACTAAATCAACCCAGCGGGCGCATCCCTCACTCGGCCGTGCACGAGGTGATCACCCCCCCCTCACCACCACCACCACCACCACCACCACCACCTCCACCAGCCCTCCAGACCCGGCTGAAACATGGCCATGTGTTTCTCATGGAGGGGCTCGGACCCATGTCGCGCCGCCGGGCCCCTGGGCGCCGGAGCCGGGGCCACAGCTGGCTGGCCTCTGAGCCCAGCACCTTTTGTCCCTCTCCCTCACCGCACGTTGAATGAGCGAGGCCAGCCGGTTCGTCTGGTCACCCTGGCTCCGCATTACGGCGCGAGTCCGATAAATAGGGAACGGCCAACGCGTGTGTGTGCGAAAAGGCGCAGCTGCCCGGAAACGTGATCATTACATGCGCAGAGATAATGATTTTCCAGGTTCCGACAAAGTGCAGGAATGAAAGGAATACGTGGAGACGTGCAAGGCATAGACGACGGCCGGACACGACGAACCAAAGACCGGCCCCTCCCGTGCACACAGAGAGCCACTCTCCTCTCCAACATCACACCTGTAAGCGCTTAACCAGGAAGTTGGCTGCCACCTCTTAGCCAATAAAACGCCCAGCTTTAGAGACGTGGCGGTGCCAGCCTAAGTGTGATGGTAATTAGCTATTTGTGGCGATGTAAAGGGTCATTAAAGCAATAATGCAGATGTTTGGTGAGAACCACATAACCCTCTTGTGGCTAAGGATCTCTAAGCGTTGGGTGAGGTGTGATTGAGAGTGAGTGTGAGTGTGTGTGTGTTTGACTTAAATGTTCCTGTTACTATTACACAGGTCCATTACTATAGCTTCACTTTGTGTATAAAGTGTATACAGCAAAACATAGTATGAGTTTACTACTACAACTCCTAGTATATCATTACAATACTGTGGTTCAAAATCACAGCTCAAGACACTATTGTTTTCTAAATTTGCAAGTCAAAATAATCTTCTCTCATTCAAAAACGGATAATAATTTTTTTTATTGTTATGACCTCGACCTCTGCAAGCTGGAATTCAAGGCTGGTGATTGTTCTTTCGAGTAAATGATAGGCTACCACAAAGAAGTGTGATTGTAGAAGTGTACTCAATTTGAAACCATCCACCCTACCTAGATCACCACTTTGAGAAATTCTGAACGAAGATCACCCTTTGCTCCAGCATTGATCAATCTCAGAAACCGTTTGATCTATGTGGATTATCTCAAAATTTGCCTTATAATAAAGAGCCATCACGCACCCCTAGTGGCACCTCCTAAAAACCACTCAGCTCTTTCCACCTGGTTTTAAAGTAGGCAGTGGGGGTTCGTGTCTGAGAACTTGCTCTGAACAACTGAATGGAGTAGGGGGAAAATACGCACTCTGCCTGGCATGCATACAGCTACAGTCGAAAGGAAGTCCCGTCTTTGTGTTAAGACAATAACGATCACTTTAAATTCATATTTTGTACCCTAGGCTTTATAAAGCGTATCTATTGCATGGCATTTTTGATAATGCGAAATCGATTTATGTTGCATTGCATGTTTTGAGAACGAGAGGCTTTACCCCTAATATACCTAATAAACCGTGGCTTAATGTTGATACAGTAGAAGACTGCGAAATTTGCGACCGAATTGGGCAAGCAATTTGGAAGATAATTGGCACACTCCGTTACGGAGATGAACGCAATAAATAAATAAATAAATCCCGTTACAGTAAATACATCTGAATCAGCAAACAATCAGTCATTGTGCATATTATTCTAAACGTTATCGTTCAAAAGGCCAACGCTGCCTGTGTCCTGTCTTCGGCACGGGGGCTCGGTCGGTCGGCACAAAGCGCTCTGAAGCGAGATGCAGCGTCTGGCAGGAAAATCCTGCAGAAAGAGAACAAAGCCTTACCTCAACGATATGTCCGTCTTCATTGCATGGCGTTTAGCACTCAATTCTCGTTCAGTTCGCCTTGTTGCACAGCGATTGTGCACGCCACAAACGCTTTCGTTTGGCAATTCTGTGCAAGAGAGCCACCGTTACAGTGTACAGCGCCCCGGCCGTGCTGTATCACATTGTGGCTAGCATTTCCTACGAAATGGGAGAAATGGGCGGAGCAAGGGTCGTTTTTTTGGTTGCCAATCGAGCTGACTTCTCATCGCTGGTTGACAGTACAGTTTTTGAAACCCTATATCATCATTATGAATCCGTCAAAAATATTATACAGTCTATGCATAATCTAAATCATAACTCTAAATAATTAAACTCATAACTTAATAGTGTTTCAGTTTTGAAGGAAGAGTAAGAAAAAATGTAAACAATGTGTGTGTGTGTGTGTGTGTGTGTGTGTGTGTGTGTGTGTGTGTGTGTGTGTGTGTGTGTGTGTGTGTGTGTGTGTGTGTGTGTGTGTGTGTGTGTGTGAGAGAGAGAAATTAACTACTGGTAAAACCAACATATTAGAGGACACACACACACACTCGTGGTTCAGTTCGGGCAAGTCAAGAGTATGTGATGATGTCGTGACGATTCACGCTCACTCGCAGCATTCCTGTGTGGGGGAATGGGTGGAGGTGACGGGGATGGGGGGGGTGGTGTGCGTTGGATCCTCAGCCTTCAGTGACCGTCACCACGTTATGACTCATGTACTATTAAAGCTCCCAGGGTGTTCCGCATAGCTCCCCCTCCTTGTCAGCGCCCCCTCAACCCCTCCCCCCTACCGTCCCCGGGGGGCCATTTTGGGGGGGGGGGGTGGGGGGGTGGGGGGGGGGGGGGGGGGGGGGGGGGGGGGGGGGGGGGGGGTGGGGGGGGGGTCTTTTGACGGACACCTCCATATGCAGGTGCGAGTCCCTTCACGTGCCCCGCTGCATAGGACTGCCGGCGGTCCGACACCAGCTCCTCATATGGCCGCTGGCTGGCCTTTGTTCAAGGTTTGGATTACGGTGGGATTCTAAACGCTACCTGTGTGCCTTGAGGGTGAGGGTGAGTGTGTGTGTGTGTGTGTGTGTGTGTGTGTGTGTGTGTGTGTGTGTGTGTGTGTGTGTGTGTGTGTGTGTGTGTGTGTGTGTGTGTGCCTGTTTCTGAGTGTGAGTGTGAGTGTGAGTGTGTGTGTGCGTGTGTGTGGGATTGTGCGAGTGCGTGAGGGCTTGCGGCTGTTTGTTTGTGCGTGCGTGTGTGTGTCCTTGAGAAGTCCATGTGAAAGGCTCCCTGACTTCTGCATCTCTACACCATCCTACTGTGGTTCTTCTATTGGTCGGTGGGATCCTACTGTGGTTCTTCTATTGGTCGGTGGGATCCTACTGTGGTTCTTCTATTGGTCGGTGGGATCCTACTGTGGTTCTTCTATTGGTCGGTGGGATCCTACTGTGGTTCTTCTATTGGTCGGTGGGATCCTACTCCGCCTCACCTCTATCCCGGGGGAAGCCTTTCGGCTAATCCCGTCTTACTGTGAGTTGTGCAGAGATATTGCAGCTGAACTCTAGCCTCGGGTTCCAGACTTCCCCAAGGTCGTCAGGTTTCCACTGACAGCCTCTGGAAAACACTGCGTCAGATCGCTATTCACTTGACCTTTGCTGTTCTACAGGACGGTATTTTACCCTCTGAGGTCGATAGTCCCTCCCTCGGCGTGCCTCGACGTATATCAAACCCCCGTGGCTCATCGATGTTCTGCATCAGTCTCACCCGTTTTTTCCCCGTGGAGCAGCACACAATGCGATGGAGACGGGTTTGGTTTGCCGACATGGTGGTCGACAGGCACCACAAATGCGATGCCAACATCTGTCTGGTGGCTCTGACATGTCCCGGTGTGCTGTTCCTCACTGCCTTAATTACGGCCATTAAAAAGCTGGGAGTGTGTGACGGTCTCCATAGTGATTGGGTCCCTTGTGCGATTGGGTCCCAGGCCTTGGGCGGCATCGGTCACCTCTCCGCCATCTGGTTGCAAATCACCTACTGATCAGAAATCATTATGCCTGCTGCTGGCGTAATGTCTTGATCGCGGTACACGCAGTCCCCGGAACAGAGAACTGAACATTGATCGCCTCTGCTCTGCGTTGCCTGATCGAGCACCGGGAGAGCTGGAAGTTCATCTGCAGGCGATAGCTCTCTTTTGCAAATGTCGTTGACTGTGTCACATTTTTTCTGCCCCTGAAATGACGTGGCACACACTTTCACTTCCGACACTTCCTAATCAGTTTCTACTCTCACTATGGGTACTGCTAATGGATCACATGGTTGGGTTCACAGAGAGCCGAAAGCTTTTTTTAACCCAACAGGCAAATGAAGCCGAGCAGAGCTGAATGTGACTGATAATCCTGTCCTTGAGCCCTTTAGCAGGATGGTCTAGAGTTGAGTATTGAATGAGTAAGCATTTTTTAAACAAAAGTCCCAAGTTTTTTCATAACTTTTTTATTTTTTCACAATCGACCACCAGAACAATGTAGTCCAATTTAGTAAGTTAGGTTATTTAATTCTTATAATATATCTGTAAGTCAGATTAGTTAATGTTACTTATATTTCTAATCATTAGAGGAGTCGGCTACAGCTGTGGATAGTGTTATATCGTGATTCAATCATTGGTTATCCCAGCACTGTTACGTACGTCGAAACAATCATTCTTACAATTATTTTATTAGCGTTTTGCACATTGTTGTATTGTAACATCGTTAATGTACAATTAGCTTGGCATGAGCCACTTGTCACAGTAGCATGTTGTATTAAGCTAGATCGATATAGAAATAGGATATCAATAATGAAGATTCTACTGGATTATTGTTTAGATGTGTTTCCCAGGAGGTTAGGGGGTTACGACGGCATTTCCAGGCGACCAATGAAACGCCTTGGAATTACCTTGGAACATTTTTGATCATGTAAGAACACAACTCCAATAAACTCTATATATATATTTATACAAAAACATATTTACATATTACATATTATACCTTAAACGACATTAGGCAGATTTGAAATCTGATGGATATTCTATCGATATGCAACACGAAGTCAGGTTAAACTACTGAAAATAAGTACAAATGAAGTTGAAAGCACAATATCAACGAAACATGTCTGAAGATGGATGGTGGTGGTGGTATTGACTTGACGTGTTGTTAAATGTATATAACGAAATTCAGTAAACAGTCAGATTACCCTAAAATAATAATAATATTTTGCAGATGTTCTTGATGACCCTATCGGGTGACAACTCACACAAAGTTGACATGTCAACATTGAAGTTTCAACTGACACTAAACAGAGACAATATTTGTTCAACTCAGAACATTTGATATCAGCAACTGACGCAACCCAAGCAGTCCACTCTCCCTCTCTCTCTCTCTCTCTCTCTCTCGCTGTTTCTGACTCTCTCTCTCTCTCTCGCTGTTTCTGACTCTCTCTCTCTCTCTCTCTCTCTCTCTCTCTCTCTCTCTCTCTCTCTCTCTCTCTCTCTCTCTCTCTCTCTCTCTCTCTCTCTCTCTCTCTCTCTCTCTCTCTCTCTCTCACTCTTCTCTCTCTCGCCCTCCCCACTCTCTCGCCAGACTACTCATCTTTTCTAGTCACTTTGACCCTGGGAAGCCTGCTTGTTGTCTGTCTACTACTGCATGTGGACTGTGATATCTCTCTGCCCGATTACAGTTCATTGATATATGTTGTGAATCAATAAGATTTAAACACATTCCAACTCAGCTATGGACATCATGGAAGGGATATATGTCTGCCATGACTAGACTCATTTATCTCCCCTGCGAAACATCCATTCTTCACTCCCTGGTACTTTGCTAGTGTGGTGTGTGTGTGTGTGTGTGTGTGTGTGTGTGTGTGTGTGTGTGTGTGTGTGTGTGTGTGTGTGTGTGTGTGTGTGTGTGTGTGTGTGTGTGTGTGTGTGTGTGTGTGTGTGTGTGTGTGTATGTGTGTGTGTGTGTGTGCGTTTCTGTGTGTGTGTGTGTATGTGTGTGTGTGTGTGTGTGTGTGTGTGTGTGTGTGTGTGTGTGTGTGTGTGTGTGTGAGTGTGTGTGTGTGTGTGTGTGTGTGTGTGTGTGTGTGTGTGTGTGTGTGTGTGTGTGTGTGTGTGTGTGTGTGTGTGTGTGTGTGTGTGTGTGTGTGTGTGTGTGTGTGTGTGTGTGTGTGTGTGTGTGTGTGTGTGTGTG
>NC_079431.1:7254704-7347204 GCF_026213295.1 Gadus chalcogrammus
ATACAAGCAAACAAACACACAAACACGCACACAAACAGTGTGTGCTCCCAACAAAGCACCACAACTGTGGCTCTGCGACTGCGTGGGAGTGTGTCACTTTTTCCGGACCCGGTCCTCAGTCCTCATGTGAGTGTGGGTGTCCTCCAGTCCACGTCGGCCAAACGGCCCGAGCCCTGTTTCAGACATATGAGAGGGGAACACGACAGCCAAACTAGAGGTTTGAAAACGGTAATGAATAACTCTCCTCTCCTCCCCGAAACAGAGCGACGGATTTAGCTCTGCTGAATTAGAGAGGGAGGTTCCAACACAGTTTAGGGAGACCCGACACACTGGCATGTCTGCATAAACACGGCGCTGCAGTTCATAGGTTTATTTTATAGGCATATAGCGCCCGAGGGCAGAAACGCCAGCTATAGCCGATCTATATTTAAGCCGCCAAGCCATAAGGTCCTTTTTTTACATGACTTTTGCGAGCTGTTTCAGGCCCTTGTGAATTATTACAGACATCTAGGGCTGTTGCTCGCTCCTGAGTTATTCAGCAGGAGGTGTGTGATTTAATGATGAATGTTTTCCACTGTCGGCTTAGCACATGCATTCCCCCTGGAGGCCTGCAAGATGCATATCCCCGCCGCTAGACTGTGGCGCGCTCCCGGTAGCCCACATAACTCCCCTCCTCCCAGGTAGCCGACTCTCCAGACACCCCGCTGTACGTGTCAGGGGTGTTCACCTCAATCTAGAGTCTCTAGACCATATTCATGGTCTGAAGGATGGGGGGGTGTATATACACCAATGCTAGTTGGTATTCTTGTGGACTATGTTCTGAGTTGGAACCGATTTTGCATTTATGATTTTTTCTATTATGATTTTCCTATTTGCGTAAAAAAAGAGAAAGATACACAGAATTATAGAATTAAATGTCAATTTGTAACACTGTTTCCTGTCGATAATCTGGGTCTAATAATTGAAAACGTCTGTGTTAGACAAACTCTTGGCCTTCTTAACCGCATGGGTTTGTCTAAACCCATGCGGTTTTCTCTGTCTTTTGAGCAAGTATAAGTGTGGAAATGAAATCAAGGCCTCCAGTGCTATAAATGCTCAGAGCACACCCCAGGGTGCCCTATACCTCACTGTTTCTTCAACACTTCGCCGTGTGCTTGTGGGCAACCAAGGGAGCATCCTGATCAGGATCCCAAGCAGTCCTTTAGTACGGTAATTTAGTGTACTACCGAAACAAACTGCCCTGCTGTGTGTTGGTGAGGTCTCGTGTCTGGGATGAGGTCGACAAATATTGATCCACTGCAAAGCTCACATGCGGTGTGTGTGTGTGTGTGTGTGTGTGTGTGTGTGTGTGTGTGTGTGTGTGTGTGTGTGTGTGTGTGTGTGTGTGTGTGTGTGAGTGGGTGTGTGGGTGCCGTTAAGGGATGTGTGGGATGCGTCTCACTTTACCACAACAATCTCCAGAGCGCTACCATGGATTACCCATGGTGCCTCACTGTGTGTTTGCATGGGCCTGAGGAGGAGGAGGAGGAGGAGGAGGAGGAGGGGGGTGGGTGGGGGGGGGGGGGGGGGGGGGGGGCATTACAGAACCCGGGCTTGAGAAGCCGCTTGTTTCTCCGGACTCATCCGAGTGTGACGGAGCGAGATGGTGGTGTGGTTGGGGCCTGGGGGGAGGTGGGGTATTGGGTCAGGGCTTTTCTGGGTTTTAACTGGCTGAGCGCTGGTGCCACAGTCCTTTGAGATAACATTTAGACCGTCGCTGCACGGTCGGTCGCACCAGCCCGCAGCGCCGGAGACGAGGGATAAAGACATCACGAGACACATACTAATATAGCGAGGCGTTTATAGCCGAGCTGCTAGCGTAGCATCTGGCCATGTGATCAAGGGCTGTTGCTGTTTGCGTTGTGTTCCCATGGAACCGGCAAAGGCTCCATGAATCATTGGAAAAGGGAAGTGTTGGGTTATCTAATAGCGTTAATATCTTGTTTTGATTTAGAACAGTGAATGCAGCGAGGTCTTGTTCGTACAAAAAATTTACCTTTTCACACATTATCGACAGTCTTTGGCCCCCTTGTGTATAAGCAGCAGAAGGATGCAGCGAGAAAGCAATTTCACAAGCACAGATTGATTAATTCATCGGCAGGGTTTGCGGGGTTTGATGAAGAAGCTTTAGATACAAATAGAAAAGCAAAAACATGTCGGATGAACTTTGAAAGTTGAAATAAGGGAGAAGGCAATTATGGATCAGAGTGAGCAGAAACTTAGCTGCTTGCTTAGTCCTTGTGAGGGTGGAATGGATTTAACCTGTCTTCTCTGTGATCTGTTTTTGTGTTTCGTCAAATTTTGTGCAATGTCTACATTTTCTGTTTCTATGTTTCGTCGTATTTTTGTGTAATGTCAACGTGCTCTGTTTCGATGTTTCGTCATGTTTTTCGTGCAATATCTATGTGTCTTTATGTCGGGGCTACATTGAAAATAGGCTAAAGGTCTCAATGGGACTCACCTGGTTAAATAAAGGTTTAATAAAAAAAAAATAGAAAATCCCTGTATATATCATTGAGAGAAGTTGGAAAACAGCAACTCTGGTGGATTCCAGGCGAGCGGCAAAACCCCATCGTCACATGACGGGAAACGAAGGTCATACTTCCAGACTTCCTGTATGGTTAATCAGACGCTGTGTAGTCAACTGACACACTCGTGTGAGAGATAAGCAGCAATAAACACTGACTTCATGTGATACTTCACCTCAGTGTTGCTGTTGCTAACGGATGACCCCAAAACACGAGTGTCCATCCGCAAGAGGTAAAATTTGGTGAAATGAAATGCCAACGAAGGCGACTGTGCCGGCAAAAGGTGACGTGCCTGGCAAACGGCAGTCAACAGAAACGTCATCCAAACCGAGCTTCCCCAGATAGAAGCACTTGGCTGGGAGGGATGGAAATCAGTCATGTGAGCATCTTTCTGAAATAAGACTGTGTTATGTCTGAATATATTGTATACATATATCCATCCATAGATCTCATCATAATAAATATCGCTGATATACCTTCTAGGATTAAAGATAAGTGCACACACACACACACACACACACACACAGAATTCCCATCATAAACGTGAACTCAACCACCATAGCCTATAGGTTTCAGCTCAACCATGCCATGAATCAATAGGGATTTGTTATTAATTATTCATATTATTGTGCATGTTTCCTTTTTTACCCTTGTGAACACACAATCCAGCAACAAGGATCTATCTGTCTGTCCGTCACATGCTATCATTCAGAAATGGAAGGAAGTCTTTATGGAACTAGCCTGTGGGAATTTTCCCTTAGTCAGCAGAATATGTGCATGTCCTTAGAAATCTGAACATTTGACCACTTTGTGTAAGAGCCATTTGGAATCCCACTTCCTGTGTGACTTCCTTGCTGACTGGATATCCGGTGACAAGTGCCATAAATCTTCAACTTCAACCCCTGTTTGTACTGCTCAGCCCCCCTGAGACGGTAGGGGTCTCTGATCCCAAAGGGACTAAGGTCACTTCCAACACTTCCAATACAAAGTGTTGGGGGTGGAGGGGCATTACTGGTGTTCTGCACCTTGAAAAGATTAGAATATAACTTTATTTGCCCTGATGAGGGATTTGTTGTGCACATGCAAAGGGTCAGAAGAACAGAAAAGTGCGATCAGCAACATCACTGACAGAAAGGCTTTTGATACACAATCCCAATGTCCGGACTCACGGACTCATGGACTTTGATTCGCATTCTCGCTAAATTATTAAGGCTTTAGGGCTGTCCCAATGTCGAATTCCAAAGGGTGTGAGGGTTTGAGTCCACACTTACCGAGCCCTTTCTGTGAGTCTTTCTGCCTTTTTTTAGTGAGCCGGATCATTTGGATCAGCTCACCAACAAGAGCCGGCTCTTTTGGCTCCCAAACGGCTCTTCATATTACTAATTATACCTTTTATAATTCAGCCAAATGTAGCCCGTTCTGACTTATGATTAGTATGTGTAGGCCAATAATCACCTAATTCAATACATCCTTTATACTGAAGTATTCAAAAGTAAAAATTATATTTTCTAATATCAATAAATTGCTGTAGCCGATTGTTTTCATTGCATTTTCAAAAAAAAAGAAGAGAATTCCCAAACCGGCAAGTGTCAGCAGCATCTTTGTCGTTAAACGTTGCCAAGGTAGTATGTGCTCTCGTGAAGTGCTGTCCCAATCCCATATATACCTATCTGAGCCCATGTGGCCTCACGCACTCACTCACTTAGCACCAGAGATCAATTAAGTCCCTGAGTCCTTAGTCCTTAGTCTTCAGGGCTCACTTTGGGATTGGGCCAGAGAGAGTCTGGGAAGTAGCATCACAAATTATACACATTATCACACGTGTATAAAGATATCGATATAATAAAAATTATATAAAAAAAAATATAAATAAATGCATACATAGATATATATGTATACATTAAACACATATACATAAATATGTTAACTATCTATATATTTACTTACTTCAATTTTGATTTTGACACCTTTGCACAAAGCACCAATACCATGATGGCAAACTACCATGAAGATGTATCCCAAAAAGTGCTGGGATTATGTGAGCACATAAAAGTCCTCACAGGACCATCAAATCCACATGCACATGGGTACAGAGAGGAGAGCCAGAGAGGCAGGCTGGGACACTGATTGTAGCAGGCAGGGAAACGGGTAATGGTGGATTGAGAGAGGGGCGGTGGGGGCGGATTGGTTGACAGTGTGCGTCTGTCCCTGACGAAAGGATGATAAATGGTTTCCATTTACAGCGGAAGACCCCCCCCCCACCACCATTACCCCTATTTCTCTCTTGAATGACTTTTCTTTGGGTCCGGTGCTCGGTCTCTCTATCTGTCTTCTGCTCACACGGGGTGTCGATTTTTTTCCCTCGCAATCAATTCTTCTCACCCTGTCTCCCGGTCAGTCTGGGTCTCGGGCCCTTTTTTTATAAATAATACAAAATATCGGTAAAGAATACTGTGGATGTAAGACCTATTATAAGAGGATAGAGGCAGTGTGTGAGCTGGGTTTGTTTGTATAACTCACTCGCTCGTAGTACATGGAAAGCGCCCGTAGCCAGTCCTTCACTGTCTCTGTCGCCGCGGATGTAAATGAACATTGTGTGGCGACACGTGACTAATGCATGGACCTCACAAGGGGTCTGCCAGGACCGGCCTATACCGCTCCACCACAGACCCACACACCCTTTCGTCACGCTCTGAATCGAACGCCGCTAACATCATCCATTTCTGTGATAATTGTTTGTGCGCCGCATCCATCACTTTGTCGCTCACTAGATGAATAGCAGGTGCGGTGAGAGATGGAACAGGCAACAGACTGCTGCAGGCTACACATTTATTCTCTCTGCTCCGCTTCCCTCCTGTGACACAGTGTTTGTAAGACACAACAGCGGCGGGTCTGGTGGTGTCCTTGATGCCAGTGTATTTCTTGCTTGGGCTGCACTGGAATCCACCAGGAATAGTGGTAGTAGAATAAACATGGGGGGGAGGGGGAGGGGGAGAGAGAGAGAGAGAGAGAGAGAGAGAGAGAGAGAGAGAGAGAGAGAGAGAGAGAGAGAGAGAGAGAGAGAGAGAGAGAGAGAGAGAGAGAGACAGAGACAGAGACAGAGACAGAGAGAGAGAGAGAGAGAGAGTCAGAGAGAGAGTCAGAGACAGATACAGAGACAGAGAGAGAAAGTGATCAGGGAAAAAAGGGAACTAAAGAGGGCCAAAGTAAGAGAGGGGTGGAGGAGAGAGAGAAGAATATAGATCGAGTGACAGCGTGAGACAGTGAGAGAGTGAGAGAAGGAAGGGGCGAGAGGGATAAGATAGGTAGGAAGGACAAAACTGCAATCACAGCCGGGGCCTCAATTCCCTTATAATGATGTGGTACAAGCAGTTGTACAGTGGGATGAAAATACACTTGCTCACTTAGCATGCAGCTTGCAATAAAATGCTGTTTGCTGTTATTATTATATATATATATTCTTTTTTTTTTCCTTCTCATTATATTTATACATTGTAACATTATGATATGACATTATCAAAATGTTACGGTATAGGCTTTTTATACTGGTTTGTTTGATATTACATTTCATAACGGAAATTGAAATCTGTGGAGTTGTCAACGTTTCAGGCACGGTGATCTGCAAACAATGGAAAGTCGTTCGTTTCATTCATGTATTTGTGCGTCAGTATTCAGTAGTGCGATACTTTGTTCCATGTTTCATGGTTAGCTTTGAACCGTTTACATGTCATTTTATGAGTAGGCGGGTAAGCCATGATAATACCTGACCAGAAACCCCAGTAGATCCATGAATCCCTTCAGTACCCCGACCACAAGAAGCAGTGCCTGCTCTGCCACCAGCGTGCCACATGGAAACCCAAGGAGGGAGGCTAAGTACATTCTTCACCCTGAGACACACGGGTGATGTGTTCTGCAGTGGCCTAGAACTACAATCAGAGATGTCCTACTCTTTGATTCTTTGCCACCCACCAACACTTTACCCCGGGGAAATTATCTAAATGGATTAGGAGTTCCTATTCTTTTGTTTTTAGGTTTACAGTTTGGAGGTTGTGTTTTATGCAAGCTTGTGTGTTGTCCGTCATATATGGACCCCAGAAAGAGTAGCCGTAAGTATTTCTAATAGCTAATGGGGCTCCTAATAAGCATAAACTCCGCTTCCTATGAAACACAAGCGTTCTTCTGATTGATTAAAGAGAAAAACCACAACCACATCATTTTTCACCGGCATTTCCGAGATAGATAAAATAACGTCACGGTTATCAAATATATTTGTGTTTCCATCGGTAATTTGTTTCCCCCTGCAGTGTTTTGGTGTCCTCTGGATGATGGGGGGGAGATCAGTTTCCATGTGTGTTTTACCCCCACCTCTCCTCATCATCTCTGGCTCTGATACCTTACCAAGGTCACTCATACAGTTGGGTCTCTGGCGCCTCTCTCCCTCGCCCACTCTCTTTCCCGCTCTCCCTTTCTCTCTCACCCCCTCTCCCTCTCTGTCTCTCTCTCTCCCTCCCTCTCTCCCTCTCTCCCTCTCTCCCTCTCTCCCTCTCTCTCTCCCTCTCTCTCTCTCTCTGTCTCTCTCTCTCCCTCCCTCTCTCCCTCTCTCTCTCCCCCTCTCTCTCTCTCTCTCTCTCTCTCTCACCCCCTCTCTCTCTCTCTCTCTCTCTCTCTCTCTCTCTCTCTCTCTCTCTCTCTCTCTCTCTCTCTCTCTCTCTCTCTCTCTCTCTCTCTCTCTCTCCCTCTCTCCCTCCCTCTCTCCCTCTCTCTCTCTCTCTCTCTCTCACCCCTCTCTCCCTCCCTCCCTCCCTCTCTCCCTCTCTCTCTCTCTCTCTCTCTCTCCCCTCCCTCTCTCCCTCTCTCTCTCTCTCTCTCTCTCTCTCTCTCTCTCTCTGATTATCGACGGTATAGGAGCCATAATCAAACGCGTTGCTCTGGCAAGTCCCACAGCACAGGGAGGAGGTCAGGTGTGGGGGGGGGGGGCGAACGGAGCAGGGATCTGAATTTCAAAGCTATAATCAGAGGAGGAGAGAATGAGAAGAGAAGAGAGGAGGGCTGGCGGAGGAAGAAAGCGACAGAGACAGAGAGTGAGAGAGTGAGAGAGAGAGCAAGAGAGAGAGAGAGAGAGAGAGAGAGAGAGAGAGAGAGAGAGAGAGAGAGAGAGAGAGAGAGAGAGAGAGAGAGAGAGAGAGAGAGTGAGAGAAAGAGAGAGAGAGAGAGAGAGAGAGAGAGAGAGAGAGAGAGAGAGAAAGAGAGCCAGAGAGCCAGAGAGAGAGAGAGAGAGAGAGAGAGAGAGAAAGAGAGCCAGAGAGAGAGAGAGAGAGAGAGAGAGAGAGGGAGAGAGAGAGAGGAGATAGAATGACGCAGAGCACATAAGTGAGAGGAGGTGGGAAGGATGGAGAGAGAGAAGGGTGAGGATTGAGGGATGGTGGATGGGTGCCGAGTGTATTTTTAACATGTCATGCACTTCAAAGGGGACTGAGGTGGACCGCATCTTTCATTTTAGACAGAATGCTGAAGTGAGAAGCGAGACATGAACGACTGAGAAGCGAAACCGTGTGTCGGCAGAAGATTGTGTCTTTATTCGCTGCGTGCATCTGCTTTGCGATGCGATGAGGTGCCCAAATTGAGGAAGCTGGACAGAACAACACAACCTAATATCGACAAATTCTCCCCCTCAGAACATTTGCATGGATTTGATGGTCATAAACATGCCCCAGCTGGCAACCGAACGGAAACCATTGTTCCGAAAGGCCGTTTGTCCGATATGTCAAACAAGAGGCGCATTAGGCCGACGGTTCAATATACCGAATAGCCTAGGCCTACATACAAAGAGTTTTACCTCTCTCTCTCTCTCTCTCTCTCTCTCTCTCTCTCTCTCTCTCTCTCAAGCACCAAAATACAACCTAGGCCTACATATCACGTTCACGATGAATATTGGAGAGCAAAGTGACCAAAGAGAGAGAGAGAGAGTGCGAGCGAGGTATACAACTCTTTATATGTAGACCTATTCTGCATATTGAACCGTCGGCCTAATGCGCCTCCCTTTTTAAAAAGTCGGACAAACGGCCCTTTGGAACAATGGGTCCCGTTTTCGTAACATTGAACCGTCACCATAGTGGCATGTCGATCTAATGGGAAATATTTCGGACCAATGAGACGTCGGAACAATGAGGTGTCGGAATCACGGGAAGGCCCCGCATTGATATGACTTTCATAACCCCCCCCCCCCCCCCCTCACTTGGAGATCCCCCCCAAGTCTTTTTGTGTGAGTTGGTTCGTCTCACCATTTTGAACCTTTGATGCATCTCCCCTTTGTCGTGGCGCCTGCGAGCTGTCTCTGTGTTTGTTTTAGCGCACGTGCATTTGTGTTTGTGCGTGTGTGCATTGTATCCATGGGCTCTGAAGTCAGAGGGCTCTCGATGCACAAGGCAATCAAAGCTCATCATGGCTGCCACTTTGTCTAACACAGTTTGATTGTCCCAGAACTAAACATAAGCAGGGCTCTAAAAAATGGAGGCCGTTAACCACTCAGAGCTCCCCCCACCCGCGTCTAGAGATGGTAATCCTGATTTGGGGAGACGGAGCGATGTAGACAGATGGGAGGGTTGTTTGCCGCAGCAGGTAATCTGTAATTCGTGCCTCGGAGCCCCGCTCATCAAGAGGGACAGAGAGATAGATGGGGGTCTTTGGGAAGCATTTAGGGGCCACTCACACTAGGGGCCGTTTGCCTGTTCCGTGCTGCAGGAAGATTCAGCACGATTCCCCCCCTCCCCCCTCCCCACTCCCCCCGCTGGCCCGTGGTCACACTGCTCCCGAAGGCCGTGGCCTGGGCACGATTGCTCCTTCATACATACGTCATCACGTCGTCATACGATAAATACGTCATCACCAAGCGTGGTGTCCGGCTGCGACTGAATGCTGTCGTCGGCCCAAATTTCAAGTAAACACTCGACTTCACTATCGCACCAACGTAAACCCACTCGTGAACCGCTTGCCGCCATTGTTGAAAATGATTGTTGTGGGGAAGAAGAGCATGGACCTATAAAGAAAGAAGGGTCGCGCAAGAAATACGTCATCCAGCTCACGTTGCGTGTCCGCGCATGTGCGCGTGTCATCTCATTAGCATCTGTACTTTGGCCACGGCACACCTCTCCCAAGTGTGCCGTGGCCAAGGGGCTGTTCCGTGCTGGAAAACGGATGTTATCATCCCACCAGACCAGGACAGGAATTCAATAACTTGCTTTTGTACTGAAAAAATGCACCCTTCCCAGAAGGACCTATCAGCCCCTCTAAACTAACAGTAGTGCTAACTCTTTCTCTCTCTGTACCTCCTCTCTTTCCCTTACCCTCTCCCTCTCCTTCCCTAACCCCCTCTCTCTCTCTCTCTCTCTCTCTCTCTCTCTCTCTCTCTCTCTCTCTCTCTCTCTCTCTCTCTCTCTCTCTCTCTCTCTCTCTCTCTCCTTCCCTGACCCTCTCTCTCTGCCTCTCTCTCTCGGGTGGGAGGTTAAAAGCATAATGCAGAGTGCTGGAAAGGGTCTTTGTGAATGCTAAATAGTCCTCTTATCAGATTGCACCATGCGATGCGATTCCTGCCGCGTGGGAGCCGAGGTATTGACGGGTGGTCAGTGACGCAGCGGCGGGGAGATTGGGGGTTTTTTAGACCACGGGCACTTCTAATGATTTCAGTCTACAACACTCTTGTTATGTCATTCAGCTAAGGAGTACTATTGAACACCGTCACCATAAGCATTTTTGCCACCAAGAACGAGTTGCGCGTTGATTAATTGCGGCTGAAATTAACACCAGCCCGCCAGCCAGATGTTGTTTACGCTGCAGAAAGGGAAAGTCTATATTTATTTGCAAGGGCCGTCTTTTGAAAGGCCCTTTCCAGGTGTTTTGTGATACAACAAAATAAATATTGAATTGGCTGGTGTATGTGTGTGCGTGCGTGCGTGCGTGCGTGTGTGTGTGCACGTAAGCATGTGTGCATGCGTGCATGCATGACTGCTTTGAACTGTCTCGTGTGTATGCTCCACTTGGATTGCTACTCAATTTCGCAGTGGGGCCTTTTGTGCAATGACAATAAAAGGAATCCATTCATAACCCTACAGCTTCAGGGCCCCGAAAAGCATGGAATGTTTCATCACCATCAATAAACCACACAAAGACATCTAAGGGCCCCCCCTATACATTCCGATGTGTTTATCTGATCCCAACCCAGACCCAAGACAGTTCTCTGGTGGTAGAGGTTAGGCAAGTTGGGTGTTGACCTGGAGCACTGTAGACTATCAGCAGGCAGGCTTCATCACCACACAACGGTTCTTCCAAAAGCTGCATACAAATGATTGTTGTTGAGTTTTATGTACAGTAAGGCCTGTCAGAGAAAACCTATATCATCCCACTGCAGACTCAAATGGAGGTTCTGGTTAGCGCAGACTGGAACGCCCCCTTCTTCTTTTTCGTCACCTTTCTTGCTGAACTGTATTAAAATGTCAAAATGTACAACTGCTCCGACGTAAACCAACTCCGTAACCACGGAGACCCCTCGAGCATTCAAAGTTCTCCGTCGGGATGACGAATACGCAATGCAATTCGCCTCCCGATCGACTACACCATGTAAAGTGTTGTAAATAAACTTTTAGAATCATATTTGGTGCTTTATTGGTCTTTAATGTGCAAAGTAAACAATGTACACAGTAAATAAGATGCAAAGTCAAACCGGAGAAGTTATTCCGGAAATGATTTTGTTAGAGGGCCAATCACCAGCGCTTACCGTCTCCGTTGCGTCGACGGATAGTTACATATATTGGACGTGCACCTAAGCTATGGAGAGGGTCTCCGACAGCCAGCTCTCAGGCTATGGAGAGGGCTCTCTTCAGTCTATTTTACGGAGGACTATAAACCGGCCTAACTTTCACCATCAACACCGGCCCCCTTCTTCTTCGCACAGCTGTCAACATCCGGAACATTCGCTAGTTTGATTTTCTCAAACAGAAGTAAGAAAATAAGTAAAGGATAACCACGAGAGGCAGGGCAATAAACAGTTTGATATGCCTGGCTCATGGACGGCTTACCTAACATATAGCCTACCAGAAACCTAACATATCAAGGTTAAGCCGTCCACGAGCCGGACATATCAAACTGTTTATTGCCCTGCCTCTCTGTGATTATCCCTTACGTAGTAAGTACGGGTAGCATAGAAATAATGTTAGCCAAGGGAGGCTCCATGATTGCTAAATCTAATGAGAGATGTAAAATTGCCATTAAGGAAGGAAAGCATAGAAGCCTTGTACCTATGCTTCGCAGTGGGCTATGCCTTTCGAAACCCAGTATGCCTTTCGAAACCTAGTATGCCTTTGAAAACACTTGGTTGGTTTATGAAACGCTACCAGGAACACCTAATGGGCGTTCTTGTGTCATGACGGAAAGACTACACGCGCACACTAACTCTTCTCAAACTATTCATTTTAATGGGCCCCTTTCTCTGCACGACGGAGATAAAGATGGGACTTAATGTGTATATCCTATTTTGCACACTCTTTCTTGATTTCGAAGATATTTATGTGAAGCAAAGTCTGTTAAGGTGTCATATATTGCACAATGGTTACTGAGAATATGCACAACTAATGAAAGTCCTTTCATTTGCAGTTTCATGAACGTGCGGACAGGACATCAGTGGACACACCATTTGACTCCTTGGTCAAATTAAAGTACTCAACGCCGAAGGTGTCGCCAACGAGAACCAAACGGACGTATTTAGAGACGCGACTTTATGCGTCCTTTCCTAGAAAATGACAACTTAAAGGGGAACTAGGAACGTATTTGGCCAGTTCTTCGTTGTTTTCTTGGTTTGCGCTCGCATTGAGCTCCCCCTACAGTTTCGGAGGCGATATTTTTCAACACTGTCGTAACAACTGAAAAGAGAAAACTTAATTTTTTTTAGTACATGAACTTGAATATTCCCTTTTTCCGCCAAGATGCGCTAGGGGCAGGGGTGCATTCTCATGCGTGTATGTGCACATGTATACATACTAGAGCTGTCAAGCGATTAAAATATTTAATCGTGATTAATCGCATTAATGTCATAGTTAACTCACGATTAATCGTGATTAATCGCAAATTATTTTTCTATGCTAAATATCCCTTGATTTTTTTGTCCCATAATTCTTCTCATTTTAATTCTCCTATCAACATGGTGAATTGCATCGGCTTGCCTTGTGCAAATGATTTTTTATTGATAACAACATTGGCATATACTGATCAAAACAGGACGATACCAAAAAATAGCCTATAGTGCAATTAAACGACTGCTTTGAACAAATGTCATTTGAACATAGAAAAATAAACATGAATTTCTTCTTCTTTTTTTTTATAAAATAATTGCGTTAATCGCATTATAGTTAATATTTATTTTTTCAATTCTCTATTTATGGTTTCATAATGACTGAGTCACCGTTAAAAAAATGAATTTCAGCTCTAATGCTGCTGTCTGTAATATGTTTCTATTTAGATTATTTGTCAGGATATTTAGTAATTATTGCCGAGTCTGGTTTTAACTAATGCTGGGCTTATGCCAAAAGTTTTTCACAGTCACAGACTAAAAACTGCAAGAGAGAATTTAGCGTTGGATCAAGTGTGATATTTAACGGGTTAAAGTTTTTTTTAGATCTGTAGATATGGGGGGTGGAGATGCAGCGACCACAGGAGGTCTGTTAAAGGGACACTGTGTAATATTTTCAGTCATTTATTACCTCAAATCAACGTATCCATTCATAAATAAGTCCTCATTGGTGTAAAATTGTCTCTGCCAAAAATCTCACTTATCCTCCTGAGCGAAGAATAATTAATATGTAGTTACATAGGACGGGTAAGCTTCATGGAGGCTTCCATGTTCTTCCGGTCTATGAACTGCCGAGAGGGACAAAAAGCACTACGTGGTACAGGAAATGCAAACGCGTTTTCACTCTGAGCCAGCGTGAATGATGACTGAAATACTTCACTATCTTGCTCGAGGAATAATTACTCATACATCATTAGCTTACACTAATGATTCAATGCAGTTTGAAATTTGTTTGAAATAACGAACCTCATCATCACTCGAATGACTCGATGAGGTAGCATTGGATGTCATGACACAGCTTCTTGGCACATAGGCCTACTGCCCAGCTGAGCTTTTGAACAAGCGCGCACTATTAGTATGAATGCAATATACAATTGTACCACTAGATGGGAGTAATTATTACACAGTGTCCGTTTAACTTCCTGTTCGGGTTTCACGCCTGTCTTGTCAGCAGCACCAGAGACACAAACTTGAAAAACAAAAACAAAAAAAAGCAACAACTTCTATTTAAAGTGCTGTACTATTATTCGGATGCATGTACTTGATCAAATTGTTTTAATCTAGTACATGCAGGGTTCTTCCCGTTCATCTCATCCCACCCCTAGTGCTCAGTGGGCTGGTCTGGACAGAAAATGCCAGGGCTGAATTTCTGTCCCAGTCCACCCCTGGCTAGGGGAAGTCGAAACAGCGACCAATCGACCCAAAAAGTGTTATAGAACCATCACACTAGCCGCGTTTACATGGCACATCTGATCCGCATAGATTTCTATGCGGAATAGATCTGTTCCTAAAATGTGATCCGAATGTACTGTATACATGGCAGTAACAAAAGTGTCCATTATGTCTCTCGCGCACACCTGACACATCTCTGGACCGGCGGCGACATAATGGACGTCTTATCACTATTTGGCATTGGGAATTTGATTTTAATGAAAGCACAGCAGGAGAGAGCTTTTCTCTGCCTGCTCCTTCAATTAAGAAGGAGGAGGACAGCAAAAAGTCAATTTCTCGTCCGATCTTTATATTTACCCCCACCTCCAAGCGGACATTTGTCTCCTCGAAGGTCCAGTTGCGAACTAATGCAGCTTCCATCTCTCTAAGTTAAGAAGTATTTTAACGTTCAGCCTGCAAAAGTACTAGTAATAGCTTACTAATTTACAGTTATCTCGGACGCACGCGGACACTACGATACGCAAACACGTCATTAATAAACACACAGTCCCGTCGCTAAGTAACCGGACACGCTTACCTGACTACTTACGGAGTGGTAACAAAGACGTGAATCAGGCAATAAATCCACTTTCCTTGACAGTGGTCAAGTTCGGTGTGCATAAAAATACAGACGGAGTGGTCCAGTGCACCAATTGCGAACTACTGCAGCTGCTCTAAGTTAAACCCCAATCTATTCGGAATAAGTGTATAGGCCTACATGTCGATTAAAACGGACTACACCACCTCTTCTATTCGGCATAGAATTCTATGCCGAACAGATAATTGTGTTCCGAATGAGGCGTATATGTGATCATTTTCTGTTCCGCATAGAAATCTATGCGTATCCGATGTGTCCATGTAAACGCGGCTACTGACTCTTAACCTGTTATATTAAGGTAAACTAAGCCGGAAAAGTTGCATAGTTCCCCTTTAAACCCCATCACTTGCCCTTTTAGTCAAATTGTGGTCCCGTGAATGACTACGAAGTTATGGAACATTTCTAGAAACTTTGGTGACAAGAGTCGCATTGTGGAGCCACAAGGAAACGATAAATACAAATCGAGCGTTGTTTGTGTGACCGGGGAAGTGACAAGAAGAAAAGTATCAGTTGTTTGTGCTGTGAGAGGATCTATGTGGATTGTGACATCATTTACAGTTCCCAGAGGGGCTTCATCCATCTTTGGATGGATGAAGACTACTTACAGACTGACTGTCAGCTGAGGGAATGGTACCCGCTAGTAGGCCGACAATAACTCCCAATTTAACTGGATCGTAGAAGCGCTCAAACAGTGGATATCAAGGGCTTCAATTTATGGAAGACCGGAATAAGGGGGGGGGGGGGGGTGCTAGGTGCTACAATGGGGATTAAACAATCGTTTCTCTGTTCGACGCAAATAATAGCTAGAGACTACGAACGCCCCGCAGCTGTGTTGCTGTGCCCGGTTGTCATCAAGCGTTAAACCAGTAAAATGAGGACATCTAGCGACGTGTAGAGGAAGTGATTGAAATATCAAAAAGGACAACTTTCTATTTCTATTTGTAGTTTAATCAAAAATATAAATATATAAAAGCAAAGTCAGTGTGTAAAGACACCTGTTCATCTTTTTTTTTCATCATTCTCACACAAATGGGTACACCCAACATCAAAAAATAAATTGGACACAAACCACTACAAGAATTGACTATGAGGAAGGATCAAATTAATTATGATACCACAAATTGAGTGTCACAATATAACAAAAATGTTGGGAATAAAACATATTCCGGCCATAAAAGAAAAACGCCTATAGACATGGAAGATACATAGACTATGGATTGGAAGCTATGGTCTGACCCATGACGACATGTATCATTAGTTGACCAGTAGGAGGCGATATATACACATTAGTCTACCTCGATAGGCCAATAGTTAGAAATGCAAGAAATAACCTAGAAACTTCGCAAAACATATTGTGTGAACAAAAGAGTGAGATATTAAACAATATACAAAAAAATACATGAATGTTTTGTAGCAAACATCCAATTGGGATTACTACTGAAGGCACTCTATTGTGTCGGTGTTTTGCATAGAAGAGCCGACCAGAAAATGTCAGTCAAAGGGCTTTTGCCAAACTATACCCTAGCTCCCACCGTTACTGTTGTCTTTCCAGCGTCCACCTGTGTAACAGCGAGCATCCAGGGGGGAGAGAGGGTGTGTTGATTGAGCAGCAGTGCAGATAAATTATGAATGTAGGGAGGATTAAAGGAGAACTTTATCCCAACACCACTTGTATATGGGTTTACATTAGATGAATCCTTTGGAAGACTCCCTCTATAGGTTAAAACACGCTATTGCATGCATGCTCAACCTCTGATGGCCTGATGCGACACACTTGACCTCTCCTGGGGGCTCGCCTGTCAACGGCATCCTTTAATTCGATTTCCTATCTGATGACAGGTGTGCCGTATTGATGCGTAATCAGCAGATGACCGGATAACCAAATGCATGTTTAACCTGGGCTGAGAGATGGTCATGAAGTGTAGCGTTAGTGTCTACCGCAATGCAATTTCAAATTGCATAGGAACAAATATGATTCTTTTTGACAAAGGATTTGACAAAGCATTATACGAAACGTGTAACAAAAACAGATTTGTCTCTCTATCAGTATCCCTCCCAGTCTCTCACCCCCGCCACTGAACCATTAAAACTGAAATTCACCTTCTCTCCCTCATTGCTAATCCTTGGAAAATGACTGCCCTATTGCTAACAATGTCATTGAAAGTCCCGCCCCCTCTCTCTCTCGGCAAAGACGCAGATTTGGAGTCAGGAGATGAGAATGTCAGGGAACGATTAAGTTAGTTTGACCAACAGAGGGCGCCATCTACAATGCAAACCGAGGTACAAGTGATGGTTTCTCCATGAAGCACAGATGGGGACGGCCGGGGGTGGGCGCTGAGCGTGGGGTCTCCACCTCAAATCATGAAGGACTGGGTGTGTTTGTAGTTCTTGGGCTGTGAGAGAAGCGAGGAGAGACGGTACGATCGGTGAATCATTTCCTGTAATAAGTAATCCCAGGCCATTGTTGTGTACTGCTTATCATCAAAAACACAACCGACAACCACTGATAAACGTCCGGGTCCAGAGCATGCGGTATCTGAAGCGCGTTTGATCACTCACGTTGCGGGCTGGAGGCGGTGGGGGGGGGAGGCTGTAGGGCTTCAGACTGTAGAGAGGAGGAGGAACAGTTATGGACACCCCGGCTCACATGGTTTAAAGCGACAAATGCAAGCAATACACAGTTCGGGGCTGCAACACTTACCACTTTTCCTGCTTTTCTCCTGTTTGAACATAAATGGCAAAAAAAAGAAAAGAAAAGACAGGATTATTTTCGAGATACTTCAAACACGTGTGTGTACTTGTTACTATTCATCAGTATGATAGAGAGACCATCCTACTCCCTCGCTCACACATATCCAGAGAAACACAACCACAAGGTAATGTTAACGCAAAAAACATTAGCAAACATTGCCAACAACACAACATACACAAATGCATGCATAAATCTCCCGCACCCACTCGGACACACACACAGTAAATACAGCAGCACACACACACGCACGCACGCACGCACACACACGCGCACACACACGCACACACACACACACGCACACACACACACACACACACACACACACACACACACACACACACACACACACACACACACACACACACACACACACACCATTCTGTATCTCCCCCTCTGTCAAGCACAAACACACAGCCCCAGTGTCCATGCAGCAGCAGTTGTCTACTTACTCCTGCAGCAGCCGCGCTGGCGGCGACACAGACACACACACAGACAGGACATGAAGAGGAGCAGAAGCAGGCCCACCCCCCCGGCCGCCAGCGTGGTCACACTCAGCTTGTCTGGAGCGCACAGGGAAACACGGCGTTAACACCAGTCCAACGGTAGGTAAACACATGGGTATAGACACAGGGAAACACATCATAGACCATAGGTAAAACAAGAAGGTAAACACATGGGTATAGACACAGGACACCCATCACACACCAAAGGGTAAAACAAGTAGGTAGAACACACAGGGAAACACAGGATTAACATCGATACAACAAGTAGGTAAACATATAGGTAAAGACACAGGAAACACATCACAAACATAGGGAAAACACATTACAAACCACAGGGAAACACTTACCAACGATAGGTTCAACGAGTATGTAAAACACATCACAGACCATCAGCAAAACAAACACACACCCCTACATTTACATGTTCAATAATACTTAAACCCTATTTATACGCCTTGATACAGCAAAACGAACCCCCTGGCAAATAAAGATTCATCTTTATAAAAGGTCCAAAAGTCACAGTTTCCTTCAAGATCAATAAAGAAATCTTAATTAAACTAATCTCAGAATCTCAAAGCCCCTCAGTTCTAATGTCTATGTATTGCTTGCTCTGTTAGTGACGCGCTCGGGGCTCGTCCTTCCATTAGCACCCGACAGTAAACGTGTGAGGAAATTCCCCTGTCCCCCTGCCCCCCTGCCCCCCTGCCCCAGGCCGGTGAACTCACACTCGACGACGGCCAGGTGCTGAGCCACGCAGCTCTTGGGCGAGCCCACGCTGTTGGACGACTCACAGCGGTACATGCCGGCATCTGAGATGGACACGCTGTTGAACTTCTGCTCCGGGAAAATCACAAAGAGAGGGAGAGGGAGGGTGTAAGTATGTTCTGTAGTTTGTGGTGTTTGTGAAAGTGTACTTGTGTGTGTGTGTGTGTGTGTGTGTACTCCCATTGTTTTCAACATGTAAGTCTGTCATGTGTGTGCTCACATTAATGCCAACGTTTGCCTATGTATGAGCACATGTGTGTGTTCTTTAGCATTCTACAACAGTGTGCGTGCATGAACTTGTGCAAGTGTGTGTGTGTGTGTGTGTGTGTTGGACTCACCAGTGTGCATGTGTGTTTTGTCTACCAATGTGCGTGTGTTATGCTCAGCAGCGCTTGCGTGCGCGCGTGCGTGCGTGCGCGCGTGCGTGCGTGCGCGCGTGCGTGCGTGCGTGCGTGTGTGTGTTTGTGTGTGTGTGTGTGTGTGTAACTCACCAGCGTGCCCTTCTTGATGTCGGCGCTGTAGGCGGAGTCTGTGGAGTCAGCCAGGACCTTGTTGTCCTTGTACCAGCGGTAGGTCGCCGGGGGAACGCTCAGCGCGTCCTTACACACCAGCTCCAGGTCCGAGCCAGCGAACACTGTGCTGGGCACCTCGCAGGACGGGACGTGGGGAGGAACTACCAGGGGGGGAGGGGTGGAGTTAAGTGGTGGACGTCGACGGGGCGGAGCGTGTGGATCTCTAGCATATCAGGAGAGATCTGATGACATCAGAGGTTCAAACATGAAGGGTGCACGTGTTTTTGATGCACCCATTCCTGACCACACACACGCACACACACACACACACACACACACACACACACACACACACACACACACACACACACACACACACACACACACACACACACACACACACACACACACACACACCGCAACTGGCATTGATAACCACACACACACACATGAACCTTGTGAACACTTAAGCACACATATAATCCCACACACTCACTCGTCCTACCGAGCACGTTCAGGGCCACGGTGGTCTCCCCCAGGTTGACGTGGTCCTGGCTGGCGGTGACCTCACAGCGGTATTCCCCCGAGTCCTTCTGGGTGATGGAGTGGATGGTGAGCGTGGCCCCCTCCATGCTGGCGCGGCCCGCGTACGACCCTGAGGGGCACGGAGAGAGGCAAAGTGTGTGTGAAGCCCGCTCCGAACCCCCGGAGGTCCGCGGGGGAGAGGAGCAAGTCAGGGAGGGGGGGGGGGGGGGGGGGGGAGAGGAGGATATGAAGGGTTTTAAGGGGAAGGGGGGGAGGGGGTTTCGAAGACGAAGGAATCTTTAAACAAGGAGGGCAGATAACGGAAAGATCCTTGGAAAGTGTGGCGGGGTTTGGGGGGTCAGAACGGCCGGCTCACCGCTGAAACTCCCGTCAAAGTAGACGAAGGTGACACCCTTCCCCTTCTTCTTCCACTCGATGCGGGGGTTCTGATCCTTCTCCGTCTTGAACTCGCAGGCCAGCACCGCATCTACAAGGGGGAGCAAAGGAGAGGGGAACACCGCGGTGCTTGGTTTAGGAGACACAGCCAAACCTTATTAAGGGTTAGTTACGGTTCCACGTCGACGCAACGCAAGGGGGTTTATGGACCCATTACGTCCTTGCGGACCCTCTTCGCGTCCACCGCAAGTGGCTGACGTGCGCCTACCAAATGTTATCGAAGCGTCTGCACGGTCATTGCGTTGCGTCGATGTGGAACCATAACCGAGCCTTTGGTCTCAATTATGAAAGTTATGAAAAAACATTAACAGTTTATGGGTTATGAATAACGCAAGGACAAGATTACTAGATTGAAAAGAGGGTTGTTTAATTAGCAATTTAATAAAATAATATTTCAATAATTAACAAATAGCAATAAAAACAACCTAATAATGCCGGGGGCGATGTATGATGATAATATTGTAAATGACCCTACTTTATGACAGTCCTTATTTTATCATCATCATCATCATGAAAATAATAATATATTAGAATAATACCAAAAATCAAGCAATTGACCCCACTATTTTTCAACCCTGGCTACAGACTTGGTGCCCAGTGCTCACCTGTGTGCTCGTGGACGTCCACCTTGGGCTTGCTGCTGGTCACCGTCACCGACCGGGTCGTGGGGGCTGGGGGAGGGGCAGAAGGGTGGGAGCATTACATTACAATGCTGTTCAACCCACTACAATGCATAATATAGTAAGAACCAAGAACTCCTTCAAACACACAATCAATCGTTTCTTTTGCATCGATCATTAGCATATTTATCTGTAAAAAAAAGGAAAACGAATTAAGTATACAATTAATGATTGAGTCTTTAATGTTTTGTGTTAATTCAAAAAGAGCCATCCAATCCCAGTACTTTACGAGAGACATTTGTTTTATTTTCTACTCTCCTTTTCTTCTTTATTTCCCGATGGTTAACCTCAGTGTGGCTCTACACGTTCCAGAGGGCTTAGCAGTGAGATAAGGCCGACAGGGCAGACAGGGCCTGCATCCAGGGGTCATGAGAACAAGGCTCCCTGGCACGCTGACGTACAGCTTTACAACCCGCTCGGATAGAAGCTCTCCCAGAAAGATCGGAGGAGAATGCTGTTGTGAGTGCATTGCACACACACACATACACACATACGCACACACTTACGCACGCACACACGCTGGTGGTACCAGGAGCGGTGGTGCGTGATGGATGGACACAAAGCTAGTTTATCCTGACCTGATAACCTCAGCTTGGGATCACTCATTTAGACACATACAGGCACACACATGCTCACACACATACACACCAGCCCTGCACAAGCCCATTTAAAACAGATTTCTGTTAACGGCTGGAGGAACATTGAGGCTGGGAACAGGGGATGGGATAAACTGTGAACATTTACTCCGGTTTAATGAAAAATGCATTGAGAAATTAAAAGAAGAAGAAGAAGATAATGTTTAAATGAAATGTGTTTGTTTGAATGCATGTATGTATGTGTGCATATGTGCATGTGTACGTGTGTGTACGTGTGTGCCCGTGTGTGGGGGTGTAAGTGTGTCTGTGCGCGTGTGTGCTTGTAGAATCCTGCAGACCTACAGAGCTCCTTTATCACACAGTAACCCTATCCCCCTCAGCTGGCGCAAAAGATTTCCAACATAATCACACGTGTTCATATGCTGTCAACCCATCTCTCTCACACGTTGACACACGCTCTCTCACTCACACACACACACACACACACACACACACACACACACACACACACACACACACACACACACACACACACACACACACGCGCGCGCGCGCGCGCGCGCACGCACACGCACACACACGCACACACACACAAGACACACACGCTTACAGAATCGCTTACATGCACCCCCTGCAACAGTTGTGCCATGTAAGCTGCATGTCATTATTGTTACAACACATGCTTACGGTTGCCTCCTGCTCTTCAAACGCACTTTTAAGATAATACTGCAGTTAGATTTTCATCTGCCGGTTCTCAACCACTACCCGCCCGCGCAGGGTCAGGCACAGGCTATCTCCTCTACTACAGTTAAAAGATCTCCTGCCTCAGAGTCGTAAGCTCTCCGCCAGGGACGGCGGGTGATTCATCGCATCGTGTTTTGGATCTTGGTTCACGCACAGCAACAAGCATCAGAGTGGATCCCAGTGTAAACATCCGCACCCCCCGTCCTTTTCATCCTTCACTAGACCTCCCCTGACATCACACACACCAAGGCATCAAACTCATACAGATAAAGTCACCAACGGACGTGATTCCAGCAGGTCCAGCAGCTACACTCGTTTAACGATGTTCATTTTGCATAATTATAGTGAAATATTTCCACTGTTGTAATCCAATAATGCAAAATGTCACTCTTTCCATGTATTCATGCAAAGCCTATAATAGGCTTATATAATTATACTGATTATGTGCATTAATTATAGGCCTTCTGATAAGAAAGCCTTGACCAATCATCACTTAGGCAATTAAGCGTCTGCTGCTTTTAATCTGATATGTATACACATTTCTAGAGTAGTAGAAGTAACTTAATGGGCATGATGCGTCAATTTTCGTTGATGCAATATAGAACATTATCTTCATTACGACTATTGTAAAATAAATGTATTAGTGGTCCGATATCTCATTATATATCTTACTCTGCAGCAGCGTGATGAGAAGCGGTATGGCCAAAATCTTCATGGCATCCATATTAAATACGTCCACGAGTTAGGGAGAAGTTGAGCACAATCCAACTGTTGAGAGGATGAGTGCGCTTCGACCGCGATGATGCAACCAGTGGGATTCAACTGGAGTAGTGGTCCTGCTGGAGCCGCGACGGGCTCTTAAAACTAGGTACTGATTGGAAGCGCGTCCATGTGGGACGGCGCGCCTCGGGAGGTCGGAATTGTTCTCAAGTGGCAGCCGGAGTGACCTATTGGCCCGGTCAGGGGAGGGCGGGCATGTTGACGTTATCCTGTTCCTCAAGCATGAACGCTATGGATAAACAAGCAAGGTATTCGTTATTTGACATATGAACACCTGGGTTTGTTTTTTGCTCTAAACATTGCATTGAAGTTTTCATATAATTTTATTCATGAGAATGAGCATTATTCCGGGAAGCGATATTAACTGATTTCTAATCATCTTTGGGTTAATTTAGAAAGACAGGGATAAAAGATGGCATTTCAGACTAGCTATCAGCACTTAAGACTCAGATACATAAACTAAAAAGGTATTTTAGTTCTAGATTCGATGTTAGGAAACAAGCAAATTAGAAACCATTCAAATAGCATAATTTGACCCCAAATGTCTATGTGTGCCAGAAACGCCTTTTCAATGAGCGCATATGGAGGAATAAAAGAAAATACACCTCTGTTATTGACAATTCAGTAGGCAACACATGGCTATTGTTCTTTTGGGAACAAACTGTTAGGTTGTAACTGGAGGCCGTTTGAGGCTGGGGGGGGGGGGATTAGAAGCGGGCAGCTGGGCAAGCTACTGTTCCCTTTGCTTTTTCAATATTGTGGCTATTAGCTTTTCCATCATAGTGTCCCCCCCAAACACAAGCGCACATTGTCCCTGCAGGGCTTGAGTGCAGCGCAATTGTGGCCCCACGCACAGGCCCACGATGCATATGTCCCCCTGCGGTATAGGCTGTTGGACGCTACACTTGTGCAAACGGGACACACGGGCTGACAGGAGGGCATAACAGACCTTTAATCAGAGGCACCTGTCGAAGAGCCAGCTGCAACGAACAGTACCCCCGTTGTAACATATCATATGCACGCATGTGCTCACTCGCGTACGGACACTTACGAGAACAGACGTTTAGCATGGACACACACACATACACATTCAAGCATGAACACACACACACACACACACAAATACACACATGGACACACAAATACACACTCAAACAAACACACACACACACACACACACACACACACACACACACACACACACACACACACACACACACACACACACACACACGCGAACTGAAAACTACTTTTCCACAGCACAGGTCAATTGTATTTTCTTGCACTAAAATCGGTTTTATAAAAAGGGGTCCGAGGGTCGAGTCATCTTTCATAACGACACAAGGCTAAGGACGGCAAATGCGAGATATGTGACAAGAATGTCGACGTCTGAAACACATCCGTGTCACTGCTCTATCTGAGTGTAAGCTGTTTAACTGAACAGAAGGGTCGAATTGGAAATGTGGATTGATGTTCTTTCTAATTTCAGGGTTTTGATTGGCATTGTGAAATTGTATTTTTTGGAATTCGGAACAGGAGTGGTCACATGTTTTTTACTTTCATTGGGATTGAGAAGAACATGTTCAAAAACAATCTCTACATGTTATAATTGTTCTTAATGATATTCTGAACGTGCATAATTAAAAAGATTCACAGGCTACAAAAATAATAAGAAATTCACCAAAATCGCCACATCAAATCTTTAGACCAAGCCTCACAAAGATCCTCAAACAGAATTAGTTTTATTTAGTTCCATTTGAGAAATATTGGCCAATAAAGTTGGAGCAGTTATCCCATTTTTCTTATTTGACCATTTTGTTATTGTATTAAAAAAACATACGATTATATAGGTGGATACCATGGGTGGATACCAATACCCAACAAACCCAAATTGTGGTTGGCTACTGCACCCAAAGGTGGCGCTATTTAAAATTTGTTAGTTAAAATTTGGCACCATACAAGTTCGCCTTAAGGTCCCACAATATTGAGTTTCAACAAAAAGAGATGGTACAATTCTTTAAGGTTGGTTTCTACATATTCATTGACCCATATGATATATAAAAATGATTTGTAATATTCGATTTTTGCCACAAGATGGCTCTCTTGCACTGGTATTTATTGGAAATGCGCTGATGGACCGGCAAATGAAATGTAGGCTACTTCTGGGAGTAGTTGGACATTTAAACCCAATTCTACATTTAAACAACAGCGGCTACTTCATAGGAATCCCGATAGGCCTACATTGTATTCGAAAAGTATTTTTTTTTTATAAAAAAAATAGCTTAAAAATGCAAATGAGCGCGTGCGTGTGTGTGTGTGTGTGTGTGTGTGTGTGTGTGTGTGTGTGTGTGTGTGTGTGTGTGTGTGTGTGTGTGTGTGTGTGTGTGTGTGTGTGTGTGCGCGCGCGCGTGCGTGCGTGTGTGTGCGCGCGTTAGTGAAAGATATGAGTGGGTGCAACCATGCTTCTCCTATCCCCACTGGTTGGATCCTACCAGCGCCAAAGCTTTTCACAGAGGCGCTGTTATAGGATAAGCACACGTGTAGCTCATAACACCAACTATGGGTCTGAATATGGCCCGGGTCGTACGATGACATTTGGTCATGACATGAGAGAGTACGATAGCCAGTGGACATGTCCTGCTGCTGTGATTCTGCAGTTCTTACTCAGATTTAGTCTTTGGTCATTTAACCCATTTAGCTGATTTATTTGAGCACCAAATTAAGGCAAATCTTTAACTTTACACTAAAAAAAACACTTTCACACTCACTTGAAAGCCAGTTTGATTTTGTGATTTGAAGTGTCGTGTGTGATATATGTGATGTGCGGAGGCCTGTCAACTATTGTGAGGCTTCAAGTAAATCTGAATTTCAGGGAGTGAATGTGATTTGAACCATGTGACAATTGGTCACAACGAAGCAACTTCCAAACGCCGTGATGGAGATGTGTGTGGAGAAACAAGCAATGTCAACCTTTCCCCAATTAGATTCAGATGAACATTGTTTTGGAACAATTGACCACCACAACAAATTAAAAACTGCAAATTATACATTTCTATCTGGATGAGAATGAAACACTACAAAATCTGTAGTGTCAAAGTCTCTTGTTATTGTTTTATTCATCTCTCTTTATGCCTCATTTACAATTGTATTGTCTGTCTTTATGTTTACATTTAAAGGAACACCGAATAACTATACCCAATCACATTGTTTATATCCCTTGTGTTATGCAATGTTTAATATTGTTAAATTAAAACCAATTAATTAAAACTATGTACCTGTGCGCTCTGTCCAGTGGGTTCCTAAAGCACTACAACATAGAAACCCCACAGAAAATGAGCCCCACCAGCTGGGTACAAAGGGCCTGCCTGAATCAGTTGGGACCGGTTTGGTCTGGTTTGTTACAAAGTTAGTCTTACAATAGAATCCCCTCAATATTCTCAATGGGGATACATCATTTTCCTGTGTGGTTGACCAAATCACAAATGGATTTCTGTTAGTTAGTCCTAGGCTAGGCACATTTATGGTGAATCCCTTAGATAAGTATTAATGAATATAAGTTAGCATTTTAACTGTAATGTTTCTTCTTGTATTACATCTGGCTGGTTTGGACTGTGACGGCGGCCCTGCGATCCTCTGCCGTCCTCAGCGAGAGTCTGTGTTCGGCTCTGGACCGTCATGTTGAAGGGGAGACAACAGGGACACAGTCCTGGGCCGAGACACTCCAAAATGAGGTTGCAGTGAGGCACGCGGCCCCCGTGCATACCGTTCACTCCACCAATCACCCGGGGCTCCCCGGCAGCTTGCCTGTCATCCCCGGGATGACAGAACGCGCCTTCCATCCAAAGTACTTAACTGTCTATTCCCTACTCTATTCCATTGGTCACTTGTGTTTACCCCCGTTGTATTTCAGTGTTCATTGTTGACCTGCTGCCTAGTTTCCTTTTGTGTCCTGGTGCAGTTCTGTGTACCTCTGTAAACACGGCGATGATGGCCGCTGGATTGCAATCGTCCCCCGTGCTTTCCCATTAGCAGGGATTAACGGCCATCGAGTTGCGCATTAACACACGTTGGCCACGCGCCGCCGCCACCGCCAGATCCTATCTGGACCCAGGGATGACTCACTTTCCACTAGCCCTAAATCGAGTCCTTTTACGACTCTCTTGAATAGCAGGAATAGGATTATCGATTCCAATTGTACTATTTCTTAAACCAGACAGATACCCGCATTCATACTCACACATCAATACACATATTACAGGACTACAGAGATGCACAAATTCACTCACTCACTCTCACACACACACACACACACACACACACACACACACACACACACACACACACACACACACACACACACACACACACACACACACACACACACACACACACACATATATATGCATACACAAACACACTCACACACACATTCAGGTGATTACTCAACCCCACACACGCCAACGTATGTATTATGTATACAAAACGCATATGTCATAAGGCATCGACACCGACAGACATGCATAACACTCACTCTAAAAGGTCAACTGATACTATGCATACTAACCCTATAACTCATATGTAGCGAGCATAACCAGTGCACAGACACACTGTAAACACTGGCCAATGACTTGGCAAAGAAAACATCCCAAATAAACACTTTGTGGTTATATTAGGACACACTAGGATTTGGGAGATCGAATGCCCAAGCTATTATTAACGATGGACCAGCTTAAATGTGTATGACATAGATACTATTGAATGTTATTAATAGATTGGCCCAGTAAATAGATACGGTAATATCTAAATCAGGTTAATACAGTAGAACCATCTGGTAAGCTGCTCACCTTTCTGTGTGCGTGCGTGCGTGGGTGTGTGAGTGTGTGTGTTTTTGTATGTGTGCGTATTTGTCTTTTTGCATGTGTGTGTACGGGTGCATGTGTGTGTGTTTTGTGAGCATTTAAAATACACACCTGTTTGAGAGTGTTTTCGAGTGAGTGAGTCCCACAGCTGAGCCCATAGACATACGTAATATGCGCTCATAAAATGGAATACCTCTGTACATTCTAGGTATCATAACGTTTTTCTGCTGCATGACTGCATTGGTTAAAGTGTGTGGACCCAGTTGTCTTTCAGAAGTGATTATTCACACAGTACATGTCATTTTGGGATGTTGTAGTGAACCACTAATACAAATATAGTGCATGCCCGGAACCAGAAACAACTAATTTGTGTGTTTGTGTCCGCATGTGCATGTGTGGGAAGGATGGAATAACTTGGATGGAATAGGTCCATCTTCATTGTCATTGTCATCATTGTCCATGGCCAGTTGTCTCTCTGTCTCTCTAAGCCTCCAGAGCCCTGGCCGCTTGTGGGGTGTGTCACTAACAATGCAGCGTCCATAAAACAAAGAGAGAGGAAGACCACAGAGGGGAGCAGAAAGAGCAGAGAAGACCATCACACACCATCAGCATCACGTCCTCCTTAAGGGTATGTACCACATTGCTCTAAATGTAACGGCTTGTTTCGAAACTAATCCAATCCTATGTTTATAAAATGATGTGAATGTTTCTTTACTGATTTCATTATTACTAATGTTAGACCATAGAATGTAATCATGGATTTTGTGGAGATAATGTAGAATGTAAAATTACTCCTTGAAGTTAATGCACCTACTACAAATTCCAAAAAACCTTAGAAACCTTTTTCTTTTTACAAAAATTTCTCAATATCTTGATTCCTTCACGAATACTTAATGACCACTTGGAATGGATCAATCTACTTCATAGATACGGTTGGCAAACAAAACAAGAGTGGTGGGACCTACCTTTTGACGGCATCTTAGTTGTCATGGAGAGGGCTCCCCCTGCCATGCGAGCTGCCCGACTCCAGCCCTACCTGGAGACCGGACCCCCTCAGGAGCAGCGCTCTGTGCTGGAGACCGGCGCGTTGGAGGAAGGTGATGTGGACACTACCAGCCATATTGAAGTAATATCTCACTCAAAAATCTCCCAGAACTCTTCTGCTGCTATGGACACGCTGCCGGCAATAAACACCAACATGCCAGTGTGCGGGACCAGTGTCAGTTTTGGGCCGTTTTGGGGCTGTTTGTGCAAGCACCTTAAGGTGACATAATTTACCACCAGGTGTAAGTGTGATTAACAATTACAAGCCGTTTGATAGTTTATTGGCTAATCACACTCACACCTGGCGGTATAATAGGTCACCTTTTAAGGGATCTTCCGCCTCACTTCCACAGCGAAGGAGGACTGCGAGCGGATGTCGGGCGAGGCGATGGACCGCAGGAAGGTGTGGGAGCCCAGTGTTTACTACTCGCTCGGGAAGGAGTCCTTCCACTTTGCCGGGCATGACATCAGCATCCGGGAGTCCATGGACACGTATGGCGCTCTGATCTGGCCCGGGGTGAGTTCAGCTGCTGCGCTACTCTCGGTTCCACCCCTGCGCTCCGGTTTGTTCATCTCCCATTGAGGAGGGCGTGGTGGTACTCATGATGGGGATGGTTTTTGTTCTGTGCAGGCGGTAGCTTTGTGCCAGTTCCTGGAGAACAACCAGCAACAAGTGTGTATCATGGATAAAGCGGTGCTGGAAATCGGGGCAGGGACTGGCTTGCTGTCCATCGTGGCCAGTCTACTGGGTAAGTCTGCTGTTAGTTCGACCATACATTGGGTGGACCACTATATTTGTATGTTCGGGTGGAATGGTCTTTTGCCGTTATTTTTTGTTCTTCTTCAGGAGTTCACTTTGTAGTCACTTTGGTGTTCACCTTTGGTTAGGGTCTTAGGTATTTACCTCTCCTCATCTGCTCTGTCTTGACAAAGGAGTGCGTGTTTCACATGAATTAACATAACTCTCAGATTGCCTAACAGATTGCCTAACAGATGGTTTGCCTCTCGTGTGCGCGGTTCTCCAGGGGCCTGGGTCACGGCCACCGACCTGCCCGACATCCTCTCCAACCTGACCTTTAACCTCACACGGAACACCAGGGGCCGCGCCCGGTACACACCGCAGGTGGCGGCCCTCACCTGGGGCCAACACCTGGACCGGGACTTCCCTCGCAACGGCTGTCGCTATGACTACATCCTGGCAGCGGATGTGGTCTATCACCATGAATGCCTGGAAGAGCTCCTGGCCACGATTCGTCACTTCTGCCACCCAGGAAGTACGACCACACTGCTGTGGGCCAATAAGATCCGCTTCCAGTCCGACCTGTGGTTCATAGAGCACCTAAAGAGCAGCTACAACACCAAAATGATCTGCGAGTTACCACAGCAGGAGGTGAAGATATACCAGGCCACGGCAAAGGAGTGACTGGGAGGACGGACACGGAATCCGTCCACGATGCATCAACGGATTGAACGATCATCGATTAATGGGTCGACGGATGGGACACCGAATGGATGGATAACAGACGAATAGGATAGATGGAGCAATGATCAAATGATTGGGCAAATGAGAGATTGGGTGGGTGGATGGATCCACATGAATAGGTAGCAAAGCAAGATGTTTAAAACATATCAGGTAGGCAGTCTGTGTACATGATTGGGGATCAATCATTGGTTTGATCAACTCTGATTCAAGGTCTACATGGTTGTAGCATCAAAAGAGGTGCTGAACCTCAATGAGACCAATCGGAATAAATAAAGGTTGAATAAAAAAAAAAAAAACATGGGTTGGTGATATGAGCAGGGTTTTGCTGAAGCAGGAAGTGAACACTTTTATTGATATATACATTGAAACTTTTTCATACAATTTAAGTTTTTGTTTTTTTAAGGTTTTTCTTCATACAATTTTGCACTCAACTGCTTCATTTTATAAATAAATTGCTTGGCTGGAAGAAAAAATATTTTTACATTTAGCTTATAATACAATTCACTCAATATACTGCAAATTGTAACATAGTTGTTAAAATATTATTTAAAAACTGGCATAAAGTATTAATTTCACACAGAAATAAAAACATAATGAAAAGTACTGTATTTGTGGTCTTTGGTCGATGTTTCTCAGTGGTTTTAAGAAACTGAAGTTAAAGCTAACAGTCATTACTTCTTACATTCACCATAACCATTGGTAAGTCACCTCATCTACAAGCCACACCTAAAATTAAGGAACTTAAAAGCATCACAATATATACAGCTCTAAAAGCGATATCTTCACAACCTGGTCGAGTGGAGGGAACAGAAGAGATAATCTCCTACACCAAGACCTCCTCTAAACAATTTCCATGACCTAAAACTGCAAAAGAAAAAGAAATCCATCTTGGAAGCAATCCGGCCTATCCTTTGAAATGTCTTCAGCAGAAACCATCCTACTTTCAAGGTCAAATCACCACAAAACCGAGGTCGAAAGAGCCTTCTGGAGTTCTGGGGGTGTTGAAAGGCTCAGTGATGCAGGCTCGCCCCCTCGTGGGGACCCTTACGCCACAGAGCAAGTGGAGGACTTTGGGGGTTGTTCTAAGATGGACTCCCTGCGGAGGTCGTTGGGAAGAGCCCCGTCCACGCCCCAGACGTTGAGCTCACCGTAGAGGCCTGTCTCGATCATCTCCTCCTGCCAGGGGATGGAGATGTTCCCCGAGGAGAACTCGTCGAAGAAGGTCTTGTCCGGTTCGTCCAGGGCCACGCCCTTCACGGAGGAGAAAGCCCCCACGTCATCCAGGCTCTTGGCGTACACCACCTTGGGGTCCGGGACAAAGGGAGGGGAGAGTAGACCTGGAATCAGGAGAAGCACAGGTTTAACATCGCCACCATCGTCATAAGATGAGGGGTTTTGATGCCCCTATGGCTGGGGTCCAAAATGAACACCTAGGTTACATACTAAGAAATCTGGCTGGCTGGTCAATGTTTAGACTTTAGACAAAAAATAAAAGAAAAGGCACAGTAGGTCAAATCTAGTGGCATCTAGCAGAAAGGACTTGGCAGGAATGGATTGTAATATTACATTTTTTGTTTTACAGACTAAAAAACTGAATCCATTTCATGAATCATTCAAGGAAGCTGACTTGGCTACTTGATTCTATAGTAGACCAAGACATCATTTTGCGAGTATCTAGTGGCCTCTTACAGGCCTGTTTAGGCCACCCTAGCTTCTCAGGTGGCCTAAAGTTGGTTGCAGTATGCAACCTCACGGCTAGATGCCACTAAATCCTAAACAGTGCACCTTTCATTTTGGACCCTGAGACATAGAGAGACGAGTTCTTAGAATGGCCCTTGTGTCCGTACCCTCGTTCAGCTTCCTCCAATTGATTTCGCTAAAGAAAGGGTGACCCCTGAGCTCGTCACAGTTGTTGTCCTTGAAACCCAGCCTCTTTTCCACCTCTTTGGCCATCAGTGCATCGCACAGGGACTTGGAATTCTCACTGAAGGTTTCTGGATAAGTCACAACCCTGTTCAGAATGCGTTCCTTCATCGTGTCGCGGTCAACCTGAGTAGAGACAAAATGGAGATTGAACCGATTCATGGGAAGAGCCAGGCAGACTGAGAAAGACAACCTTTTACAGATGGGACTAATGACAGTTAGTGGCACAAGGATTGGATATGAGAGAAGACAAGATAAGGTACACTATAGTAATCCCAAAAAGGGCAACTGGGAGCCACCACATATTGACCACAAGCGAGACGGAAACTCACAGGCAAATACATCTCAAAGTAGAAACAAGACACAGGGATGTACGGCACTATTTAAAAGCATTAGTGGATGAACTCCTGTAATGACTCCATTCAGACATCTCAAAATGAATACCTTCTCTCCTCTCTCCCTGAATGGATTCTTGGCCGCCAAAAACTCAAACAGCGTCACACCGAGGGTAAAGTAGTCCACAGAGGTGTCATACTTCTCCCCCTTCAGCATCTCTGGAGACATGTACCCTGAAGGGAACGATGGGGTATAAAAGATCTTTTTAAAAGGCTGACGGCCAACACTTTTCAGGGATGAATGGTCCAACGAGTGAAGCCAGAAAAGGGATGTGTGTTATGGAGTGGCTGGATATCTGCGTGGGTTGGACAGAGACAGACCTGGTGTTCCAGCGTAGCCTTTTGTCTTTGTCTTGCCTTCTTTCAACTCCACAGCGAGACCCAGGTCGGATATGCGCACGTTCCCTGGCAAAAGACGCACATATTCCAATATTTAGACGTTTATGTGTAGAATACTATGTTACAGACACACACAGATGCAAACTTGGAGCAGTACCTTCGTTGTCTAGCAGAACATTTTCAGGTTTGAGGTCTCTGTAGATTATTCTCTTCTGGTGGAGGTGCTCCAGGCCTTGGATGATCTGGGCGAGGTAGAAACAAGCTCTGGTCTCGCAGAAGCCTGGGTTGTTATCATCCACCAGGTAGATGTGGTACCTGCCCCATTGCGAGAGAGGGAGATTGAAGTTATGTCATTTTGTGCTACACACATAGGCCCAAACATCTAATAGATATTAAGACAATAATATGAAGAGTTGTATGTTGCTTTACGCTGCAATAAATGAATTAACTCAAACCAAACTGTCATTAATATTCCTATGTAAATGCTTGACCTAAAAACATGGCGACTGTCACAAAAACAACAAAATGGATGGATTTACTGATTGAAGCTATAGTGTTATTGTAATGCATAGAAGGGTAATTATATTGTGCTGAATACAGTTAATATATCACTTAAACTGGCTGTATATATACACATTCTACCATTTGAGTTGAATGGTAGTTCACAGCTTTTTGTGGAGGCGTATGCATATTCAGCTTTTTTTTTTTTCTTTTTTTCATTGCGTGCAACAGAATATAATAGAAAATTCAAATGGATTTTAGTGCCATTCAGAATAGCACATTAATAAAACTGCGGAGGGAAATTCATTAAACGTTTTTTGGAGCACCTGTCGATCCTACGATGTGGTTGTTGATTTGTGTTTGATTTAGGCTTGGTTTGCTTTAGTTATGACGTACTTGAGGTCTCCTCCGTTCATGATGGTCATGACCAGACAAAGTTCGTCCTTTGTTTGGAATGCGTAGGCCAAGGACACAATGAAGCGACTGTGGACCCTGGCAAGAATTCTCTTCTCCACCATTGCCCCCTAGAGTTGAAACAAAGTAATAAAGATAATTGATTACAATACTTTTAAACATTTAAAACATTTTTGAATGTTTGTCTGTTTAAGAAGGCATGGTTTTATAAAATACACTTTTTTTAAATGTATTTATTCCCAGTGGTTTAGGTGCTGAAAGTATAGTGCTAAGGGTGCTGTTAGTACTACTAATTGGATGGGTGAAATTATATTGGCAATAATAAATATATATTTGGTTACATTTCTGAGTGTCCGCTTTTGTTAGCAATATCTAGTCCTATTACACATTTCAGCATTCTTTCTATGCGGTAGCATTGGCCTTGGAGGGGTCTCTAACATTATACCAAAAGGGAAAATGTATTCAAAATCTAGTAGGCCTATCTAAATTCAATCGAATTGGCTACTCTTACAATATGTTTAAATTAAATAGGAACAAATCGATTGTAGCATGTTTAATTGGAAATGGAACACAGCCATATTGGGCGATATGTGTCGTAAGTGTTGCTTTAACGCAACAGTTTGGAAATGTCCTAAATGTTTGCAACTTAAATTGGCATAAGCTAAGCAGCTTTTTTGGGGGGGATGCAGTATGGGGTGAGATGCAATCGATAACTTTTCATTGTTGATTAATTCGGACACAGCATATTTATCCTCGCACATATCATTTTAAATGGGGCCCGTGCGTAAGGGACTTCAATTAGATAAGAAGGCCTATATATTGTTTATAATTACATTGCAACGTGAAAGCATGTGCATTTACGCTAATATGCGCTTGCATCATCCGCACAGCACCCTTCGAAAGAAATACGTTCCCCCGCGCATGCCCAGTGGGTTGATATTCTATTAAGTATAAATTAAGTTGGATAAGACTGCGGCGCGTGTCTTAAACCCCAAGTCAAGGGCAAGAGCGAACATGGCCAGACTATTAGTTACAGTCAGAAGGGCTTTCCTCTAAGCCCTCAGTATTAAATCTGTTTAATACCACGGGCTAAGGCCCCCAGAGATATAGCCAGGGACAAAGATGATTATCACAGGACAATTGATTATTGGAAATTGTTTCAGAGCCGTAGCCGGCCGTTTGATGGTTTGATGACGTTTAAGAAGAAGAGAACGTTTAAGCGTCTTAGGGTACCGAGAAAAGCGCTACATAAAACCTAGGTATTATTAAGATTGCGAGACGTTTTGCCTACATTTTAGAAAAAAATCATTCTGACGTACATTCCACTTTTATTGTGTTTTTATTTAAATGTCTGATGAGATAGGACTCCAACTTTGAATAAAATGATAAATGCATTCATTAGAATATTAAAACGCTAGAGGTCATTAATTAAATGGAAAGACTAATGTTTAATGCAGCTGGCCACACCACTTAAATAGGCTATTTAAAAGTGCGTTCATCTCTTCAGTCGAAAATATCCCTGAACCACCTCAAATGCCCCAATTCTCTTCATCAATCATGTCATAGTAGCATACAACTTGGTCACTAGGCTACAACTTGTTTCAGGTCAAGGGTATGCACCACTCGGGACAATGAGGGTACTTATAAAATGAAAGCCTGATACGGCATTGGATGATTGCAGTCAAGTATGAAAAGAGAAACAGCAGCTGATTTTTGAGTACATCACCTCATTGCCTTTACGTTTCTTCAATCGTTTCTTGTTCAGCTTCTTACAGGCATAAAGTTTCCCAGTGGCTTTCATCTGACAGGCGGAAACTTCCCCAAAACCGCCTTTCCCCAGCACACGGAAATCCAGGAACCAGTCATCGTCCATTGGCTGCATCTCGAGCCACTTCCACTGCAGGAACCTCTTCAGGTACATGCTCTCCAGGAAGAAGATGTAAGGGACCTCACGGAGGAAGTTCATCACGCAGGCCAGAGCTGGGGCGAACAACCCGTCCCCGGCCTCCTGTTGACCCTCTTTCACTTTAGCTACGATTTCCTCCGAGAGAATGGGGCAGTAGTGCTTGGCAGAGGGTTCCATGTACCTCGTGACGATCTTGGCGGCCTTCTGGCTGAGGTCACCCTCGTCTGCCAAGTCGTACGCCTCGATGTCTTTCCACAGACGCAACGGGCCATTGTATTCTAGGGTGGCACTCAGGAATTCCCTGAAGAGGCGTCTGCCTATGGGCTGTTCGATGCACACGAAGTCAAACGTCAAGTCGAGCGTGTCCCTCAGGTCCTCGCACACGGTGATGTGGGGGAGCTTGAGACGCGAGTGGTACTTCTTGTCCCGCGCAGCCGCCGCGGAACCGTCGATGCTGCCACGGGCGTTGATGTAGGCAGAATTTGCCACCACCGTGGTGAGGGCTCCAAAATCCATGTTGTTGGCCGGTTACTGTGAAGCAACTCTGAGGACGGACATACCTACGCAAAAATAATGTTGGAAGGAGGGGGGATTGGTCATCTAATTCGCTGGGGTGCAAGGATGAAAAAGCAGGTGAGGCGGCCAGCGATGCAGATTACAAAGAAATGACAGAGCATACGAGGAGTGCATGCGGAGAAAAGGGAGGTCCGCGTCTGAAATAGACCAATGTACTTGACAGGGACACACTTCAGCATCCACATCCACATAGAAGGGACACACACAATCACACACACCCCTGCGTCAACACCTTTCAGTAATCCATTAACACCCTAATGCCCTCGACAAAATGCGCGAGCTCGACCTAGGGAAGTGGTGATACAATACATGCCTGGATACCTGGATTATGACTGGTCAGCCAAGCGGCACAACATGTAACAGCGACATTACGTTGGTCACTCAACTGATCTTTCTCAACCGCGTTTAGTGCAGAGGAGGCACTTTCTGTAAGTAGGCCGAATGAAAAAAACTCAAAACACATGAAATTGAATGCCTTAAGTCCTAGAAAGTTACAATACAATGTTTACAAATTTGTGTGATAAATTGTTTTGGTATACAATACTTTTAAGACATATTTGATAAAGGCTGCCCTTATGGCAAGTTATTATTCATTTGTAACAGTTCATAATTCAATACTTTGTTGTAAATCGCCTGGTATTCCATCTGGTGCCTCAAGACAAAATCATTAACATTCTTCCTTAAAATAAAATAAAGCCTTCCCAAACCGGTCATTAAAGTTTGAGTGCATGCATAATATATTTAAATCCCATTCGAGCTTCAGCATGAATCATAACCCACCGTTGAGTTATGAGCAACGGTTGGCACTTTTATCTAGTTTATACAAGGCGACAACAAAATGCATGGATGCAAAGTTATTAAAACAATCTATATTTAATTTCAAACTTATATTAGATTACAGAAAAAGGTATTTGGAAGAGTCCGTACATGTGTTGCTCAGCTTTAAAAATGAGATCTTTTAGGAGAGTACATAAAGCCGTCACAAACACATATTCCATACATCGGTAGTTTCCAGGTCTACCTTTGACCACTGGCCTCTAGAGGATACTATAAGCTACAATCATCATAGGGTCCATTTACGTAATAACAAACAAAGCTTATCGTCCTATAGGGAGCCTGGGTTTCGGAGGTCGGTACCTTGCTGGTGTCGTTTGTATGTAAACACTAACAAGGTGTGACGGGGCGGTGAAGAGAACTCATCATCTCCAGTATACAAAAGTAAACAAGCAACAAACTGAAAAAAATAAACTCATGAAAGCAGCTGCCTACAGAACAGAGGGAAGTCAGCCCACCACAGTGGGGTTCGGGATGAAGAAACTGCTGGAGATAATTCGTCCAAAAAGAAAAAAACACTAAACAAAATCGAAACTGAAAGTATTCAACACGGGCAATGGATTTGGGTCCTATCGTAGGACACCATGGCAACAATTGAGGCTGGATCCACGGAGTTGTGCTGACACGGCAGGTCTACACCGACACTTTGGCAGCCATCGTGGAACACTGAATCACCCTGCCCCTAACGTCTGCCAAAATGCGATCACAACAAAACAAGATAACTATTTCACACGGTACACTATACATTCTCCAACAGCAGTGGGTTTGAAGAAGGAAGTTGGGGGGGGGATGGGGGGGGCTTTTTGCTTGTCTTTATTTTTGAACTGGGATGGCTTATTGAGTAGTTGATTAGATATACAAGGACATATCTAAAAGGCTTCTGCACAGTGCTGCTGCCATGCACGAGAGTGCCCCCAGAGCTATGCTGCAGGTGCCTGTGTGATTCAGCAGCCACATACACACACAGAGGGAACGACGCACCCAGTGTTCACCTCCTGTTTGTTCTACACCCCTGAGAAAGCCAGGCCGAGCGAATACAGGAACAGGGAAAAAGAGAAGGTGGATGGACACACACACACACACACACACACACACACACACACACACACACACACACACACACACACACACACACACACACACACACACACACACACACACACACACACACACACACACACACACACACACACACACACACACACACACACACAATAGTGGGCTTGAATCCCATGGTGATGTGGTTAGAAAGACTGTGCTTGTTGGAGAGGCGTGGACACGGAGAGCCAGGCTAGTCTTCATCGTCGTTCTCATCGTAGTCGTCCTCCTCGTCATCGTCGCCCATGTAAGACACTGGAGTTTCCACACGAGACCCGCTGTAGTGCGAGTCGTTAGAGCTGGAGGCCATGGTGCCGTCCGCGCCGCCGTCACTGTCAACAAACAAGGTCAAGGGTTGGTCAATAAAAGGGGGCCCCCGAAGGCTGCGGGCCAGAATTAACCCTCTTTGTTTGTCTTTTAGCACAAGCCACTGGCCAGTGATGGCTCATGCCCGTGGTGGACATTTGTGTTCCTAAATAAATTATTAAGAATGTCGAGTAACAAAAAAGGTCTTTGGTTTTATGTTCCAGCCCTGATCGCAACAACTTGAGATGAGGGCCATTAAAGATTGTTGTGGGGCCGTTATGTTTTGGAAGAAAAACGTTTCAAGGTTGAACCCTGAAGCGCTTTGGTGAGGCTACAATGTAAACATTGTATGTGAATAATTTGCAGCCTCCCGTTACTGTACGCGTTATTGACTGTAGTCGGCCCCTCACCTGCCCACAGGATACCGTGCTCCGTTTGAGGAAGATCCCCCGGTAATGTAGACATTACTGATTGGACCCTTCGCCATCTCTACAAAGAAAACCAAGTAACAATGTAATAGTCATTCAGCCCACATAAAATGATATAAAAGATATGCAATTATGTTAACAGGTTATGTCAATTAAGACGAGACGGTAGTGAAAACACAATGTAGCTCATCGAGAGGTTACTTTTCAATATCCTTCTCTTGCTCTGACCTGTGACATAAGGCTCCAGGGCCTTTGGCACCAGACTGCGGGCGATCTTCAGGTCTTCTGGAGAGCACTTGCCCACCTCCAAACCACAGGCCATGCCCATACGTTTCAGTACCTCAATGTCGTCATGGATCTCAAACATGCTGTCAAAGTTGAAAAGGTACTCGAACCTGAATCAGAGGAAAAATAATCATATTAGAGCATAACACACCAAATACATTGCCTAAATGTCTAATCGAACAATGCAAGACTAATTTTAAAGACAAATAGAATTTACTTTCATTTTCTCTTTGGGCATTCTGGAAGAGGGTGAGGCAATGGACTTTATAACCCCCATATATTTCACGTGGGGTTGGGCACACACTTTATCAACAGCACACTGACCCCGCCTTGGCCAGTGCCCGCACTACCAATGCAATTTAACACCACCAATGTCAAGTACATGACAATATATTGCCTCAACAATCAGTGATGTCACCATCATTGACCGCCAACCAGGCCAAGTTAATGAGCACCTTTTCCATTTGTATTATCGTTGATTGTTAAGCTTAGCTTCCCGCCCTGTTGCACAGAATATACCCCAACATTTACCTAACCCAGTTAAATGTCGAGAAGAGACAAACCACCTTCAAAATGGTAAATCGTTTTCAGACCTTTTGAACATCTATACAATATTGTTGCTACACACCACAAACAATATACCCTTTGAAAAAACTGATTTTGCTGACAAAAGAGGCAAGGCTGAGCAGATGACACGTTTCTCTGATTACACAAAAGCCTAAATCATGTTTAGTTTTGAAGAAAGTTCTTTAAACAACACAACTCTTGAAATCAATTTTCCAGACTAGTACCCAACGCCTCGTAATGTTGTGCCCATGTTGTCGACTTCTTGGTAGCTACAAGTACTCGTCGACAATTGTGGACAAACAATGTTTGTTCAGATACCAATAAGACAACAGGTAGACAGTTTTCAGGGGAAATCAATTACAATGAAGCGTGGGTGACGAAAAAATGGAGGCATCTGGAATAAAGGAGAGACATACTTGTCATTGGAGATGCTACAGTCGATGACTGTCTTCTTGCTGGTGTTGACAATAATGAAGGGCAGGTGGATGACAGAGTTGGGAGGAGGGGGTCTGTTCGTCTGCTGCTCTGACTGCCTGTTCCGTTGAACCAGGTTTTTGAAGGCGATTTGCTGCAGGGAGTAAAATCATTTGTTATCCAATATCCTATCCACTTTATAAAATGTATATATACATGAAAGAAATTTTCTTACAGCGGGTCCGACAACAAATAAAAATGTATTCCCACTTGGGGAGACCTAGTTTTAGGCATACCTGCAATATGAGTTCTTGTAGCTGTGACTGTTTCTGCTTGATTCTCTCCAGCCGCCTTTGTCTCTCCACCTATGGTTGACACAAAAGATCTATCGTCAGGAGAAAAGAGGAAAACCTAACATTCAATGGCAGATTATCCTTTAGACCACTAGTCTAAATATTTTCTGGGTGCACCTCTAGGTTTTGGCACTCCTGGGCGGAGTTGGTAGGCAGGCCGATCCATTTGATCTCCTTCTTCTCCTTGGAGATGATGTTCATGGCCATGAGCACATTAAGAGCATCATATACGCGACGCCTGATGTTCTTCTGGTCATACACATGCTGCATGGGAAAATAAGGAAAAATGATACTTATTGCAGATATCTGCAATTGGGAACCACACCCATTAAACGATCCTGCACTTATTAAAGTATAAGAAAATGTCAAGAAAAAAAACTGAACAGGACAAAAACCTTCAATTGTATCTTGTTGATTGGGAAACAATTGACAGTTTTTGATCTGTTCCGATTTTTTTCTTTCTGGAGGGCCATTTGCGGTGCGGCAACGGATCTTACCGAGTCATTAGGCGACATGTGGTTGTCTGCGGAGCTGAACTCTGCCACCAGCTCATCGGCCACCTCATTGTAGGTGGTAACGCCCTTCTTCTGTACCTTCTCACACACCTTCATGGAGAAATGCCTCAACCCCTTCCCGTTTTTCTCACCTTTCTTTCCACGTTTTCTAAGGACAATAAATAAATAAATAGAGCAACAACAAGGATATCAATCCTTTACAATTACAATTAGGGCATTTAGCAGACGCTTTTATCCAAAGCGACTTACATCGGTTAATACACACATTGACACACCGACGGTAGAGTCAACCATGCAAGGCGACAGCCAGCTCGTCAGGAGCAGTTAGGGTTAAGCGTCTCGCTCAGGGACATATCAACACTTGTACCTCTGTATAAACCCTTTCCAGTTAGGTTAACCACTAAATATGAAGTCCATCTCTATTAACATTCTGACATGGTTCGGCCACATCACAACAGAAATCTATGGTTTCAATATAATCAGGTGCACATTGAAAAATAGTCTTTTACTTTTTTAAGTTTGGTCCTCCAAACTGTGAGGGGCCATATTAACAGTGTATTGGTGTCAGAGTGAAGTTTATCAAGAGGAAGAACTGCATTAAATAATGATGGCTTGGCTGAGCACTCGGGATGCACCGAAATGAAAATCCTTGGCCGAAACCGAAAACCAAAAATTAGGAAACCAAGGCCGAAAACCGAAACACTGAAAGAAATTATTATGACAATTATTAGTACCATTTAGGGTTGCCGCGGTAGCCTATACGGTATTAGGTTTAAAAGGTTAAAAGTTCGGCAGTTTGTCTTTGCACTGTTTTATTTATGTGTTTTTTCATATAAAAAAAAAATATATGCAAACCTAATAGATAGGCTACATAATATAGCGTTGGAACGTGCAAGACCGGTAACCATAGCAACGGCAGTGAACAAACCCCGCGAAGCCCAATCCCTACGAGAGCTCCCCGCGCTACGGCCATCCGGAGGCGCACAGAGCTTTTGGCCGTGATATTTTATATTATTTTTATTATACTTATATATATAGAACGTTATAAGACGCTGTCACCGAGAATTGGCGCACTGCCTGACGCTGTCACCGAGTGTGAGAGGAGAGTTGACGGAGAAGATGGCGGTTGACCTAGTTTCAAAGTTTATAGCGTTTATACTCGATAATACAACCCTAGTACCATTGCCTTTATGGCTATGACTGTGTACTAACTTCATTAAAATCAAGGCATTGCAATTTTTGCAAATCGCTGTACGTGGGTCTTTCTCAGAAACATTGAAAAACGTCCACACCGCAGACATATTGGCGCTTATCCAGACAAGCGTGTGATGACCGCATTTTTTGTTTGCGTCATCACAAATTTCAGTTTTGTCCGTGTTGTTTCGGTGATAAAAGTATTTTGGCCGAAAACCAAAAATGCGCTTTTGGGCCATTTTCGGCTGAAAATATTTGGTGGCCGAAAATTCGGTGCATCCCTACGGAACACGTCAAGGCATTTGACCCGTGGAAGGAGGGTGGCAGCATACCCTGAGGACCATGGTGAGGCGTCAGGCTGTTGGCTCTGTGTGAGGAACTGGGAGCTGGGCGTGTGTGGGCTGTTGACCAGTATGGTATTGGAAACGGTAGGTCTTTGGGGTGTTCCAATCACCTGGACAAAGAGGGGCAAGGGGGAACAAAGATACAAATCAACATTTCAGTCTAAACAAGGCTGCTAAAAACACAACATGCTAGGTAACTTTGAGAGAGGCTATACATGATGTATTCCTTTACACAGATTATGATTAAGAAGGTTGCTGGTCTGGGTAAAGATTCTATGTTCATAATGGGATGATGGGAGTAATCCTGCTGACTATAGAGTTTGACCAGCTTAGTGTCAGCCCCTTCCCCCCACCCTACACACCCGGTCATTGCACAATGATAATGGGAGAGCCTTACACATCCATAACATACCTGGAGGAGGAGCTCCTTTAGATAATATGCAAATTAGTGGTGACAAATGAAGAGCGGGTGGCATCATTTGAGGAGGTGTTTTCCTTACAGAGCTGATCAACAAGTGAAGACTGTAAAACCACATCACTCACCATGTGGGGCATGTGTTGCATGTGTGGAGCGATATTGACGTTGGAGGGCCCTAGGGTTTTGGGCAATAGCTGTTTGGCCACTGGAAGAGCCGTGGGCTGAACAGTAACCAGAGACAGGACTAGTGACGAGGGCAGAAGAGAACACACACCAATTAGACTGGAAATTTAAACAGTGACACTAGGTTGCCACCCATTGTCAGGTTACAGCTATATAATGGCACAACTGGTGGCGAGAGCAGACACGCATCACCTTTCAAATAACACACATTTATATTAAATTTTCCGCACTATTTACCTTTACTTGGGCTCAGATTCTGATCGATAAAAACCTTCAACTCTCCGTTTGTTTCAATCAGACCAGCCTGCGGAGAACCGGATCACAGGTGTTGAATAAAATTGGGCTCAAAGAGGTGACATTTAAATGATCATCATAAAATGCACAACTATAATAAATAAAAATAAAATGCAGTCCAACAAGATTGTAACCTATAAAAGTTAACTAAATACTTACATCTTTAGCCATGATCCAAAAGGACCGGGGAAGTAAAGCTTCAGTCTAAAAGGAAAATCTTCCTCTCTCTTTTCAGGCAAAACCCCTGAAACAGAAACGGAACAGATATTTTATTTGAGTCAATATAGTCTGGAACTGCTCACAGCATCTAAACATTTTACATAACAATAGTTACTTGTTTTATGTATGTTAAAAAAAACGGCATTAAGTAAATTAAAGCAATATCAACAGAAGTTAGGGTAATTTACATTAAAGATAAAAAAAAAAAAACTAACTTTATGTTAAAGCAGCAAGCACATTGTTTGAGGCTGGCTACACTACTCTAGTTAGCTTAACTAGCCGGGCATTGTGCCGAGGACAAGACAAGATAAACTGCATGAAACGAAACAAATCGCGATCTCGGTGGTATTAACACGAACGATTGTTTTAACATTCAAACGCACGTCTCGGAACCCCAAGAAGTTGAACTCTCAATTAAAAGAGTTGCAGTAGGACAGATACACAAGCAGGCCTACTTTAGTTATTCACCACGTCCGGGGACGATTATACACGAACTTCAGCTACAGGTCAACGCACACATGATCACTTTAGCATTTCGTGCTGAAAATATCCTGGATGGTCTAGACCATAACATAACCTAAACATGAAAGCTACTACTGAGAAGTGAACAGCATCAGCACTTCACATGGGTACTGGTGCAGCGAGGCTTTTGTTGAGTTGGAGCTAGCTGCTGCTAACACTTTGGTGGAGGTGGCTGACGTTAGCTAGCGAGTTAGCTGCTGCTGCACGTTTTAAAATGGCTCAGACCCATTATAACGCTGGTTCATTGAACCATTATAGAATCAAGCAAGTGTCTAAAGTCAGTCTTCTGTTCAATATATGTGCGTGCATTTATGAGCAAAAGTAAAATGTAAAAAGCGGTTTCTGTGCACTTACGAGTGCACTCTGGTTTGGTTTCCTCGACGGCTGTTTTTGTTGGCAATAGAGAATGGAGGAAGAGGAGGTCTGAAGCCCTACCGCCAAACAGGAAACTAAACTATGCAATATTCAAGTAGTTTCTCATTAATTTACTATTTGTAAGTGAATGGCCGAATGTCCAAAATGTGACAACTTCGATGTGGCTATAAAGTTACCTTAAAAATGGTTTATTTGGCACTCAACTGACGTTATCAGAACAGCAAGTTTTTGTTGCGAGCTTAGTATAGATCGTCACAAATAAACCTTCAGATAAATAGCATTTTCTGGTGAAAATGACAGCAAGGACCTATGAGTTCCCTTGTAAAGTAACTGGGCATTTGGGTTCCGATCTGACCAGAACTGAACTGACAGACACTGGACACTTTGTACCAACATAGTCACATCATAATAACATAAGGCCAAATCAGTGATGCGTCGGGACCCACTCATCTAATCATAAATGAGCTTCATTGTGTGGGTTTTGATTGGGGCTTCTCATGGGCGCTGAATGCAACTAAAAGGACGAAATTAAAATATTCACAACCAGGCCTCAAAATAGTTCGCGACTGCCTGAACCCAGTTTCTACAAAGCATTTACAAGCCAAACCATCATTATATTGTGTTAAGAACTTAACCCCCCTCCGATCACTCTCCACTTCTGTGTTCCTAAGGATTACAATGACACATGTGAAGTATAAAATAGGTTATGTCGTGGATTTGCCGTGTTTATGGAGTTCCCGAAAGCGCTTGATAATCACTTCATATTGTACTCATTAGTGTTTGTATAGTAATTAACTAACTGGATGTAAATAGTTCAAATTGCCCTAATTTAAAAGCGCCGAAGAGCTGATTTTGACAAGTAGAACATCCAGCCTCCGTCCGATAGTTTACTAATGAAGGGGTACTCTAATATCTGCGTTTAATCAATGAGCTAAAAGGCTAACGTGGCTAAAACAAACCCTAGCCAGCTAACAAATGAGAAGTTACTCGACAGCGTGTTGTTAGCAAAGTAGCTTTAGCCTACTAGCTGCTGGGCTAATCCATAGCTGTCACCGACAGCCCCGTCGGGATGAACCACAACATTGGTCCAAACGCTGATACTTTTCCCAAAACCGGTCAAACCATAGCCCAAAGTACAACTCTATACTTATATGTTATTACATGAAGGTTAATTGCTACCATAATAATTTCGGAACCAGCAACAGTTTGACGAGAGAGTCTTACCGGTTCGGCTTACAAGTTAGCAATTTGCGTTAGCCTTTTCAATGCAATCTCTCGCTAGCCCGCTGTACTGGTGCGTCTCTCAATCTGATCTTGGCGGTGTCTAGCAACGGCCACAGCAGATTGGATAGTGTAGGTATGACGATGGTAAACTAGCTCACGACTGCCACGCCCATAAGTCTGTCTGATTGGCTGGCTCGTTTCAGAGTCTGTATGGCACGGTCTACCATTGGATATTGATGTTTTCGAGTCTTCCTGTAAAATAATATTAAAATGCCTAATATTAATAATCATATAAAATGTAACATTGAACAACTAAGATAGATAGATAGATAGAGAGAGAGAGAGAGAGAGAGAGAGAGAGAGAGAGAGAGAGAGAGAGAGAGAGAGAGAGAGAGAGAGAGAGAGAGAGAGAGAGAGAGAGAGAGAGAGAGAGTCTGAGAGAGAGAGAGAGAGAGAGAGAGAGAGAGAGAGAGAGAGAGAGAGAGAGAGAGAGAGAGAGAGAGAGAGAGAGAGAGAGAGAGAGAGAGAGAGAGAGAGACGGAGACGGAGACAGAGACAGAGAGCGAGAGATGGTTGCTTTCTTTTCTTGATGAATATGAGTAATACTTTAAGAGGGCCCAGAGCTAAACAAATAACTTTTTCAGTTTCATGAATGTGCTGTGTGGAGGAAGTCGGAAAAGGAATCTGTTACAGAAAGATAATGTGCAAAAAACTGAACAGAACATCCTATCCCTCTGAAGGGTGTAGACTTTCTTCAATTTATAGATAACAGATACTATTTTAGCCACCTATCTGTTTATTTTCTGTCTTCTGAACCCCAGTTCCACAGAGCCATGGTTATATCCTGAGGACAGGTTGTGTTTGGTTCTGTTTGTAATGTTTCCCAAAATAATTACTGAAACAGTGAGTGACTATTCAATAATGTCAATGACATTATATTAAAGATAAATATTCTTATATCTGAATAATAATGATATAGTTAATACATTCTGACTCAACTTCAATGATAGGTCTACCCTGGCAGCTTTACTGACTCAATGGCTGTTTTCAAAGATAAAGGCTCATTGGAAGAACAGATACTGTAATCGTGACGCCCCTTTATTTTGTATATTCTTTTTCCACAACACGAGTCAATTAAATACATTTGTGTTTTTTTATTGTATATCGTACAAGTGTAGTTTAAAGTTATGCTTCCAAATCCAACATTACAGCCGCAGCCATCTACCAAATACTTCCGCGCAAGCGCACAATAAACGTCAGGCTATCAAATTGGTCCAACAGCGGGTGTGAAAATGGTAGGTAACCAAAAGAAACATAAACCATCGGATTGTTATTTTGCTGGTAAGGATCGATCCTACGATAACGACAGTGTTATACAACGTAGAGGTACCTGGGTATTTGTTTTCAGGCTACAACACTATTTACCTCAGTATTTAGCCACCAGAAATGGAAGGTCAGTAGCTGATATTTGGAGACCAGTTAGCTAGCTAGGTTCAGATCTCTCTCTGGTAGCTTCGTAACTTCGACTGAGATCACGTATGCTGCTTGGCGTAAAGCAGGCTGAGACCGTAATAGTAGGTGATGTTAGTAGGATAGTTTTACGATCGTACGGATGGTCTTCATTCGGCTGTTGTAGGAAGATGAGCATTGCCACACACACAGTCAACTCGGCTAACAACAGCAGCCACGACACTCCTCCTTTCTAAAGATAATGCCACTATATGTCCTGGTATGTATTGATGATGTCAAACACTATTGCCCGATTCATCGATTCAAGATTTGTGTTGTTACAGAATGTAGATGATTTTATTTAGAAAAGCGCTAAGTAAGCAAGTGTTTGACCCTCGCCTAAGCTAATGAGAGTTTGCCTGCTTGCATGATTCAGAATTTCCATTATTTTTTGAGTAATGCTGGCACGGTACTGGTTTAACTTTGCACCTTAAGATCTCCTAGATGGCTTCCCCCTTCTCAAGTTACCTCTATGACCATACTTATTTGGGAGTTCAGCACGTGCTTTCATAATACTCGGTAGTAAGCCTCAGAATAGCTCAATGTTGGCTATGCTCAGGACATAATTACCAAAGATCCTTCCCTCTGCCCTCTTCACTCACCTCCTGATGTTTACCTGTTTAACAACTAACTTTCGATCGCTTACGGTAGTATAGTTGTCCGAATGCCTGTTGGGGTGTGCGTCCCGCTATTTGTTGTTGTGTGTATCTTGGTCTGCGTATGTCTCTTGCTCCCGTCGGTGCCTGACAGTCCATGTCCTGTACTTGTGCAGCATAAGCTGAAGTCATCGCAGCGGGACAAGGTTCGGCAGTTCATGTCGTTCACCCAGGCAGGGGAGAAGACGGCCGTGTACTGCCTCACTCAGAATGACTGGAAACTAGAGGTTGCTACAGACAACTACTTCCAGAACCCTGATCTCTACTGTAAGGAGTCAATGAAATCCTCTGTGGACAGGAAAAAGTTGGAACACCTCTACAACCGGTACAAAGGCAAGTGTTCAACCCCTCACAGGCTTTATAAAGTGTGTGTGTGTGTGTGTGTGTGTGTGTGTGTGTGTGTGTGTGTGTGTGTGTGTGTGTGTGTGTGTGTGTGTGTGTGTGTGTGTGTGTGTGTGTGTGTGTGTGTGTGTGTGTGTGTTCAGCTGCATAATTGACAACATGATTCTGCCCCATGTCTTGTTTGTGATAGATCCCCAGGACGAAAACAAGATCGGGATAGACGGCATTCAGCAGTTTTGCGATGACCTCTCTCTCGACCCCGCCAGCATCACGGTGCTGGTCGTGGCATGGAAGTTCCGGGCCGCCACCCAGTGCGAGTTTAGCAAGAAAGAGTTCATGGATGGCATGTCGGAGCTTGGGTGAGCAGCACCATCGCCTGATTCCTCCCGGTTCTTTCATGTTCAGCAGTTAACCCTTGATTTATAACCAGCTTACCGTGGTGTTTATTTACTGGTGTTTCTCTGTGGCTCGCTGGGTAAACTGTATTTTTATAGATCTACCACTCCACTGCCTAAGGACGTTATTTTGTTCATGTCTGACAGCAGAAGTTATGGAGTTCTTTTTTACCATGTCAGCTGACGTGCTTCAGGTTGTATTTCAACAACACTTGGACTTGTGGAACAACAACAACTGTGTTTTTAGGGGCATGTTATCGGGGTGCAATGTGTAATTATACGTACACAATGAATGTTTACAGCGTTTGTGTGTGTTTTTCTCTCCAGGTGTGACAGCCCAGAGAAGTTGAAGGCCCTTTTGCCAAGACTGGAACAGGAACTTAAAGACTGTGGAAAGTTTAAGGACTTCTACCAGTTCACTTTTAACTTCGCTAAAAATCCTGGCCAAAAGGGACTAGGTAAGCTAGATTGGACATTGGAGTTTGAAAGTGGATTGAACACAACATTGCATGGCTACTTGCCTTGATTTGACACCCATGACCTCTGTTTCAGATTTGGAGATGGCTGTGGCTTACTGGAACCTGGTTCTAACGGGGCGTTTTAAGTTCTTGGACCTATGGAATAGATTCCTGTTGGTAAGTTAGTCCAAGGGATTACATTCATATTAAGCAGTTACATGTATATTACTCCGTTTTTACTTGAAAAAAACTTTTCTTTTTAGGAACACCATAAAAGATCAATCCCCAAGGACACGTGGAACTTATTATTGGACTTTGGAAACATGATTTCAGACGACATGTCAAATTATGATGAGGAGGGTAAGTTTGGAAGTTATTGAGGATGTTACGAAAATAAGCTATGTTACAAGATATTTTAATTTAGAAGAGAAATTATGCATACTGTGCCTTGTAAATATAATGTAGTTATTTAGACGCCTTCAACCAAAGACCTTGAATATCCTTACGACAACCAAGAAGTTATGTTTTGCATAAACTTTCCCCATTCATTGTCTGTCTTTCAGGAGCGTGGCCGGTACTCATAGACGATTTTGTGGAATTTGCACGACCTATTGTGACGGGATCAAAGCGTAAAACTCTCTAAAACTCCGATATTCAAATATTGTGGAATACCTGAACTTTTTTCTCTCTCAAGTGACTTCATAGTAGTTTTTTTTTTTTTTTACTTGTTTAATAAAAAAAAGGTAGACTTCAGAGAGTGAGAGAAAGAAACGAAAGACAGCCGAAGCACTTGGAACTCTTAAGAACACCGCCTAGCCGGTAGCTGAGCAATAACAACAACAACAGGCTTCATTGCTCTTCTGACAACGATTGAGGTGTCAAATTGACAATTGCCATTTTGCCTCTGCCACTCCCATCGGAGCTGCTCTTTCTGGGACACCTTTCCCCCCCCCTCCCCCCCGCCCAAAATCGCCCTCCAAGAGGAGCGCAGTTCCGCCAGGCACAGCCTCGACCTCAGAGGGGGTGGGGGCTGACAGAGGAGGAGTAGGAGGAAGAGGAGGAGGAGCAGCACTAAGGAGGACTCCACTGGCCACCTCTGTACATAGAACGGACTGGAGAGGAGGAGCATTCGCTGTGTTTTGAGGTCTGCGTTGGGTTTTGTCTGGCTGTACAGTTTTAAGTGCTGTGGATCATGATCCCTGTGTGTTCTAAGCTCACACGTCCCCGCGGGGGGGGAAGAGTGCTCGCTACACCAGCACCAACACAACTGATGTGTAAATACTGTACCTACGGAGACAGTTTACAAAGAATTATATGAAGAATAATATAAATATGTTACATTTATAAACGCAAGGGAGGATTGATTTGTGTACAGCGTGTGCTCTCTTGCCGGACGCCTCCAGTATCACCTGAATGATATGATGGTATAGCTGTCAGCTTGGGTCTTTCAATTTCATGAAATAGTTGAGCGGATTATCGAAAGCATGAGAAACAACATTATTGGTTAAATTATGTTGGGTTTCAATAATAAATTTGTAATTTAAGTAAAGCTTGTGCTTCGATTTAAAGAATTTTGTTCACAGGATTTCAAAAAGTACCAATTGATTACTTTGCTGTGATCTTGATAATTATCACTGAGTGTATTCTGCTCTTATCCGATTGTATATTTATGTGCGTATATTTCAAATGAAATGATTATTAAAAAAAATGATAAGATAATATCCATTTACAAAACCTGTCCCTCGTTTACTATTGAGGTACAACATTTAGGAAGGCAAAGTCTTTTAATGTAATGTCTATAGTCGTTCAACTTCAACTTGCATCTGCTCCTCTTATTAACTTTCTAATTTTTGGTTAAGAATGCTGCATTGCTTAGACTCCCTCCAAAACAATTAAATAAAAACAACCTGCATCGAGTATCCGTTGTGGAAAGAGGATGAAACAAAAACTCCTAATACGTACACATTTGTTACGATGCTACCACTAAGGAGTTCATAGTGTTGGTATCTTACAGCAGATGATTAACCGCAGACGGGTGACAAAATATGCCTTCTGAATGGATAGGTCTACTCCGATTATCATGGGACTTTCATGTTCTTAAATTCAATGTTACAACATTGTTCATTATTGTTGGTCATTGAAATAGGTCATTTTGTTTAGAATATTAAAAAAGGGATTAAATAAAGCATGACATGTTTCCATTATCAAACATGTATTTACTTTCCTTTCTGAAAGAAATCCTATCTTATGTTATATGTTTATGGACTTCCTTCTTTATATGTTTCATTTCAAGGTAAATTCCCATCCATTATGTTGAATTCCTTTCAAAAGGCCTTCAAATTGTAAAAACTAAATAAAAAGGTTTATGTTATATCTGAGTAGCCTAGGGCTAAATAATACCCAAGTATTTGCAACTTTTTTAAATGCACCCAAATGATGGGCTACCTGTGGCTTACCTGGGCATTTAAATTGGGTCCGCCCCCTTGTGCTGCAGCAAGGGTGACGTTTGAATTTTAGATCGCTCTCTCCCGTAAGATAATATTTGTCCCTAGAGCGTTGTTTTGTTAAGGCTTAACATTGGCCGACGCTTACTTTAACAACGTACTTTTTGAAAGTACGCTGCCCTCATGGACATGGAATCAAATGGGAAGGGTACGTCTCTTCCCAACGACGGGTAAGCGGTGTACAGTTCTGTTGATTGACTTGCCGCATCTTTCCGTGACTTTTATTCGTTGCAAGGGCTCCATAGGTGTTGGTATCTGTTAGGTTTGGGTCGTTATGCGTCGAGAGATCTTACAATGACCGTAGGCCATACACTGCATATTGTTAAACACTATTATTTATAGGTCAATACTACGCAACACTGTGGGCATTAACCGTGGATCAATTTAACTTTGAAGACTTTAGACACTTGCTACTCTAGGTTGATTCAACACATTGACTTGCATCATCCACTATTCTAATCTACACGCATTACCATTCTCTTCTTTAGGGAGCTTGTATTTTGGTGATTATGCCTTGTGTGGCTAAAGGTAATGTAATGCCGACTGAGCAACTGTCATTCGATATTCTAGCAAGAGTAACCTTACCCGGCATAGTTCATTGTAGTTCTAGTCACCAGGGAATATAACATAAGGCTAGAAAAGAAGAAGGCCTGTGTTGAACTGTTCTAGCCATGAACATGAGTGATCAACCGTTTATGTAATAAGTTTATGTAATTATGTACATTTGTTTTTAAAACACCATTAGAGTGGATTCATATGGGTTCTCAATACCTCAGGCCTGGGAATCCTACGAAGAGGCCATGAATGAGTATGGAGTGGTTCTCAACAGAAGATCCATGAAATGGTCCAAACTTCTTCAGGGGAAAGCTCCCATTGAGAAAAATCAGACAGGTAGATTTTGGTATCCGCTTCAGCTTTTCTCTTCACACGTTAACGATATGTGAATATGATGTGATCTGTATTTGTTGTTGTACCTCGAAGTGAAAAGGTATGTGCGTAAAGGCATACCCAATGAGCATCGGAGTACGATCTGGATGGTGTCCAGTGGGGCCCAAGAACAGCTTCAGTCCCACCCAGGTTTCTACCAATCTCTGCTGGCCATGGAGCACGACCCCAAGCTGGAAGAGGTCATCCATATTGGTCAGCGGCCCTCGCAATGCAATACCTTTGTTCTCCTTGAGTTCACATGAAGTGGACCTATTGTTCAAGGAATTCACATATTTCCAGATATGTGTGTGTTCTATTGTAAGGCTATCAGGCAGTTATGCGCGACTTCTTTGATAGTGTTGAACCTTGGATTGGAGTGGAGTTATATCTGTGTGCCACTTGATTCCAACCTGGTGATTCACTTCATCTCCTCTGTCCATGGTAGACATGCACAGGACATTCCCTGACAACGTCCTCTTCCAGAGCTCCGCAGAGCCCAGCCAGAGGACGGCGCTGTACAATGTGCTGCTGGCCTACGGACACCACAACAAGGCGGTTGGTTACTGTCAGGTAGAACGCACAGACTTAAGGAAAAATATTGTCCTTGTTTGATTTCCTCCACCTCTGTTTGTCTTTAAGAACAAGGCCAGCCAGTTTTCATTCAGGACTTTCCCTAAGATGTATACGTTTAGATATCTGACTCCACGTTACGTTTTTAAAGTGTGGATGCGAATAGAATGTATTTATTTACGTATTACAATCAAAAATGTGTATCTTTTATAACATACCACACACAGAAGTATCCCAGTGCTTGAACCTCCACTGCAGGCCGTTCATAGCCCAGATCACACTAAGTTAATTATGAATGGATCCGATCCTGTCTGATCAGCACCCTCTCGTCATTTCAGGGCATGAACTTCATCGCGGGTTACCTCCTCATCATCACTAAGGACGAAGAGAAATCATTCTGGTTGATGGACGCATTGATAGGCAGAATATTGCCAGGTATGCCTATAGCAGGTTACTGTCTTCGGCATTTTCCGTTTCTAACTCTCTCAATGGTTCTCTTTAGTCCTCCTATTCCCATACACACACAGCGGTGAAATAATCACATTAAGGCGTGTTGTAGACTACTACAGCCCAGCCATGCTGGGGCTGAAGACCGACCAGGAGGTGCTGGGGGATCTGGTGAAGGCCAAAGCCCCTGCAGTGGGCCAGCTGATGACCCAGTTCCCCGGCATATGGACCCTGGTGGTGTCGCGGTGGTTCATCTGCCTCTACATCGACGTGCTTCCTGTAGAGGTAGGTTCGGGCGCGGCGTGAGATTGCGTGAGCGGGGTAGGCATCATTATGACGGTTTGTTTGTTCGTGGCCACAGACTGGGTGTTGTTTGATTAGATCACCTCTGTTTAAATATGTTTAGATGAATCCAATTCTGATTCAGGACACGAACCGGACAATGTCCGGCTCACTCGCATTAAAACCAATACACATTGTTTTGCACTTGATACACCAGACATCCAAGTAGAGCAGTGTGTTGACGTGGAAAATAACGTTTTGTTTAGAATATTAATAACAATGGGGAATTAAGGAAGTTTGTATTTCTCTTTTACGCTCAGACGGTTCTGCGGATATGGGACTGTCTTTTCTATGAGGGTTCCAAAGTGCTTTTCCGCGTGGCCTTGACCCTCATCAGACACAACCAGCCAGAGATCCTGATGGCTCGCTCTCTCATGGACGTGTGTGAGTGCTTCAAAAGCATCACCAAGGGACCCTTCACCCAGGACTGCCACCACTTTATGCAGGTGGGACAATTTATTTTTAAATCCACTGCTCTGAACGCATGATGACGTCCCAATACAGCCTCAACAATGTATTCCTAGCGAGTGGAGCGCTGTAGCCCAAACTAGCATTGGCGATACCCTGGCCGTAGCGGGCAGCTCGAATTGTCCAATTAGATCACTTGACACAGTGTACAAAGATCACACATTTCAACTTTGATCCTGATTGACGCTGACCTCCCCAAGTGTGTCTAATCAGAATATGGCTTTGCCTTACGTTCTAATACCAAACGCTGAACTATATTCTAAATGCCCAACCAGGCGTCCAGCTGTTAGTTTACATTGTGTGATACACTATTCATTTAATCTTGAAATACAACAGTCCTTTTCTTCTTCTATGATGGTTTCAGAAAATCTTTGCTGAGCCAGGAAGTCTGTCTATGGCAACCATTACCAAGATGAGGGAATCGTGTCGACAACGCATCATCATGGAGGAGACCAGATAACCAAGAGGACCTGGATTCCATACCATGCTAGCCCTCTCCAATCACCTGTAACTATCACACCACAGTCACTATGGCAAATTATATACAAGTCTTCCTAAGAAATCCCACTGTAGCACTTTCTTATTGCAATGTAATCCATATTAGAACTTGAATCCGTATTCCTGGTCCTTAAATTCAATTTAATTCCAACATGTGGAAACCTATACCCTTTGGTTTGGACCCTTTCAAGTAGCATGTATAAGACTGACAAAATGCAGATGTCTCTCTATGCCTAGTAAAAGTAATTTAAATATGGCGTTTGGTGTTAGGCGTAAACACATTAATGGTAGGCATGGTCAACATGCCCACCCGTTGCTAGTTCGGTGGGAGCCCCAGCAGGGTCAATCAGTCAATGTCGGAGTACAGACGGTCTTGAGACGAACAAATACAGGCATGCTTGGAATTGCATCCCTTTCTAAAAACGTATTTTTGAATGACTATTTTTGGAAGATCCTTTTCTGTGTGCATTTGACCAGTCCAACTTTACTTCCTTGTTTCTGGTTAATCATGAATTGATTTGTTGTTACCTTTTGAAATGCTTTCAAACTACTATTCTATTCAAATAGTAGAAAAACTTTTCTGAAGTTCACATACACGTAAGTTGGGTCTCGGATGTGTGTAATGTGTTCCACACGCATTACATTTGCATCCCTGCCAGGGATGTTGTAGTGTGCCGCTCTCTCTGTAAACTAGTGCAGGCTGGCACACCTACGCAGGAGGAAATCCCACACAGTCTACAGTATCTACGGCTACAAAAACACCAGGAAGATGCATAGTATTTATGATACAAATCACTTTTCAAAACTCTGTACAATTGTGAATGTAATAAATTGTACATGAGGCAAAACCATAGTACAACATTTCCTTGTTTTGTCTCTTTAATTACGCTCTTCAAAAAAAGAAAAAAATCAAACATTCCAAATTTAAAACCATATTAAATCGCTACATGGATACACTTCTAGATGAAGAAATATTACTTTTTGTACTTTCCCCTCTCACGTCAAACCATGCATCATTGAGGAGAATAATGAAAGTACAGTTTGGCCACTTTATGATTAAGACAACAAAGGAAATGTCTCAAATGGCAGCGAGCACTGCTTCCAGTTGGGTGAGTACCTTGTGAATTGGCATTAACCACTAGTTATATATCCTACTCATGTCATGGGCGGGAAGGCACTGAATAAAAACTGAAATTATGTTTTGGCCTTTTTTCTTCTTTTAAAGACAAGTTCACCACTGGATGTCCTTGGTGCATTTCCCTTTGCCATATGCAACATGGACAAACTATGTAGGTCTTCCCTGGTACCGAACGTCCGGGCTCCGACCGAGAGAAACATCCTCCATATAACACGTCAGAACCTCTTGGTAACAGTCACTACGTTACCAAGCAATCCTGAGAATCCATTCAATTCCGCCATCACAAAATCGGTCAACTTCCACGACGACAGTATGTCGTTGAGGGACGCCACAATGACATCCGATGTTATGTGCATAATTCACCTAATTGCCATTTGACCTTTCAACATGGAAGACTCCAACCGAATCACTAATAATGTAGTTATAGAATCCACACACAGTAGATAATGGGGTATGGCTGAGGCTCAGGCCAGAGCATGGCACAGCAACAAAAACCAACTTAAGTCACATCATCATGATGTTATTTATGGGGGGGGGGGGGCTTTTTTCTTCTCCAGCAGCTCCATCAAGGAGTTTCTGCGGGAAAGTAAAGCTAAACATGCGTACGGGTTGTCCAGAGTAGAACTGGACACCTTTCTTTTAAAAAGAGGGTTGAGTTAAGCTGCCAATCCATTACATTCCCTTTACATTGAAACTACAACAGCTCCCAAAGCATTCCCCTCAGAATCCGTTTTTTCCAAGAATCAATAAATATTACACGATTCGAAAACCTAAACGCTGCATTGGAAGGCAAGAGAAGGCTGTGGAAGATTTAACGCTTTAAATTAAGTGGACCCAACCAACTCTGTCATATTTGTGACACCGAACTATGTCTCTATGCAGGGAAGATTCCTATTCTCCCTTCCTCCACGATCTCTCAAAGTCCTAACTGACGCATAAGAGCACTTCAGTTAAGAAAGCACAACCTTAATAAAACCCAAAATTACTCATGACATTTGCAAATGTAAAAAGTACCAAAAGAAAAGTAGCCAAAAACTGGGTTGGAAAAAATAACTCCCGTCCAGAAAGTAGAGTGCCAGGTAGAACAATAAGAGGTATTTAAAGTAGCGGGTTCTACTGTGTTGCATGTATGTGCGCACGTGTCTGTGTGTGTGTGTGTGTGTAAAAACGAACACTTGTGTGGTCTGCATGTGCATGCGAACGGGGCATGAATATGGGTAAAATAGTGGTCAAGTTGAGGAAAGCGATAGAGCCGGCTGTCTTAGATGGTCTGGTAACCAGCGTGGCTCCTCTTCCTGCCGATCAGGTAGGCCACAAGGACGATGAGGACCAGGCCGGCCAAGGCAGCTCCCACTATGATGGGGATCAGCATGTCATCCATGTCCAGCTGACACTCCTCAGCTGCAACAGATAAGACGTTGGGGACGAGAACAACCATTGGTCAGGTGGCCTGGGACAGAGGTAGAGATCCTGCACAATAGGGATTCACTTTAAATTTCAAAACCTACACACCTGGTCCGAACTCTCGGTTGTAGCCAAAGGGCTGCACATGCAGCTGGTAAGTGTGGATGGAGAAGCCTTGGGTCACGGTCAGCGTCTGCTGGTCGCGACACATGTACGAGTGGTCCAGGGTCCCTGGCAGGTAGTTCAGGGTGGGGTTACCGACCAACAAGGGGGGATCTGAGGGAGGCAACAATCAGAACTTCAAATTATCCTCTTGAATGATGAACGTTTGATTTTAAACGTTTTGGCAACACTTTACAGTAAGGGTCCATTCATATACCATTACTAAACCTTAGTTCATGCAGTAATAAACATTACTTTATAGCATCAGCGTAGGGGTTAGTACATGACTAGCCCATTAGTTAGCAGTTGATAGCTGTTAATGCTTATAATTGCATTAATCAATGTATAAAGTAGTTCATTTATGTACCCTTATTAAGGGTTGACAATTTGAAAATTTAAAAAGGAAAGAATACAAGTAGTATGTCAATTCAAACGTCACGTTTCATAGGAGCGATGAGAGTTTAGGAAAGGACTGAGGGTGACAGAGGAAGGCAACGGTCTGGTTTATAGGTAGGGCCCGGTTGCGTACACACCCTTCATGTCGAGCAACACAGCCGACAAATTCACACCACTCAAGTGGTATTTCTTTGAAGTAGTGTTCTGGAAAAAGAATGGAGGAAAAGAAGATTAAAACCCACTCAATTCAGTCAATACAATCATTCTGTAGTCAGCACCAGGTGTGGTTCAAAAGCATCATCATGTTGGATGGTGGTAGTTCCCATCCCTTCGCCGTGTTGCCAGATTTCTGCTTTTTGTATAAAACGCCCCTATACAAATTTAAAAAATTGTATTGGGACAGATTTGTCCCAGATGTGATATCGATAGGACCTTGAATTAAAGAGCAGGCCATACATCATCTTAACCAATAAAATACATGAATGCAAGGATGGGTGGAAATAGACAATTAGGTTGTTTGATTTAGGGCCCAAGCTTCATGGCATCTGAACTGTGTTTACTGCAATCTTTGTATCGGGAACAATGAAATTAAATTGTATTTGTATAGCCCTCAATCATAATAACCCTCAATCCAATAGCCCTCAATCATCTCAACGAGCTCAGCAAGCTATCAACAGGCCACGTTAACCCTTACAGTAAGAAGGACAAGATGGAAATTCATCTTCCTGGGACATCGGACATGCCCGCAGATAAATCTCATACAATTTACACTCTTCAGACGCCATCTAGTGGTCAACTATATGCAGCACATGAAAGTGCAGACCAGAAGCATCTAAAAAGAGGAAAGGACTTTCAGGGCACATGACCAAGACTTTCATCCCACCAAGGAGAAGACGAAAGTCAAGTTTGTCTTCTGCCCGTCGGCCCAATCACTGGAAAGAATCAGGGTGGCGGTCTCCGTTTCACAGTCGCCGGACGCGGAGGTCGTGTTGGGCTGAAGGTTGATCACTGATGCCACAGTCTGGGAACACAGAGAAGCACGGCCAGGGCGACGTGTGAAGGCATGCGTTACATAGACAGGCCTCAAGGTATTGATATTGCATGGTTCAATAGTGAGCTCAACGGTATCTCACCGCACCCATGTCTGGGCACAGGTTGCACAGCAGGAGTTCAACAATGTTTGACGAGAGAACAACTCAATTCAAAAATCACAGTGGTAATGTTTTCCCAGTAGTTATTGTTATATCCCGCTAGGGCTGCATAATTAATTGAAAATCAAATCAAAATCACAATTTTGTCCCCTGAAATTAATTCAGAGATAATCAAGTGTGCGTGTAATAATCAAGTAAAGTTACAAATTGTAATTTTAATCGGTCATATCATAAAGCCCTTCCTCCAGGCACCAACGCCTAGTTTTTCAGTCTACAACAGAGAAGAGGACTCGTCACTACAAAAAGTTCTGTATTATGCAACATAGAGACCCGGTCTGTCCAACACCACAGTGTGAGGAAGTGTGCGTCACCTTATTATCGGAGGCCGAGTGGTAGGAGACGTTGAGCTGCAGGCCCATGACGGCCATCAGACAGATGGATCCATTGCTGTTGGTAACATTGTAGCTACCCCATGCTGGAGTGCCGGCAGTGTTGGCATCAGCGGCTACACTCTGGTGCAGAACAGCAGCTGTTAGGGTATGAAGATGGAGGCATTAGCACAGTGAAGCGGCGATTCCCATTAAACCACCTAAATGGGAAACATTACAATACATTTTGCCATAGAAATACCCCAGAACCCGTTATCTAAAGCCTGCTGAGCAAAACACTATTATACAGGGAATAAATAATTTGTTTTGTGTAAGTGATAGGTGAACAAACGAACATATGTTGATCAAACCCCTGCATATCCAAAGCAAAGTCTGGAAATATTTAGAAACTGTTAACATGCATCTGTTCAAGTAGATATAGTATAGATAGATAGATAGATAGATAGATAGATAGATAGATAGATAGATAGATAGATAGATAGATAGATAGATAGATAGATAGATAGATAGATAGATAGATAGATAGATAGATAGATAGATAGATAGATAGATAGATCCAACTCGAAGTTAACAAGTGTTGAATATAGCAAATCAGACTCTACCCAGACAATACTAATACATTCCTACTGTCAGTGGCATGTCTCATGGCCATATTGTATTCCATTAGCCGTTAGCCACTATTGCCTCCTACCTGGTCGTCCAACATACACATGACAGGAGTCGAGCAGTACAATCCTAATGAAATGTACCCCACATGATTGATAACTAATGAAGATTCTAAATATCAATAATACCCTAATCTAGCCCACGTTTTGAACATCCGTCTGATCTAGAATTAGAGTAAAAACATTTTAGATTTCATAAAGAGCGAATTCAACTATGGCAAGATGTAGGCAGTTATTAAACATATCGGTAATTTCCAATAATAACCACGTGATTGTCAACTCTTGCACAAACAAACAGAAGAACGCGCATGCGCACACGGACCACAGCCCGCATTGAAATTGCGATCTGCATTGTTGTTCTGATTAAAATCAGAAGCCTTCAACGAAACCTACATTGCAATTCCAGCAAACTTGTTTACGATTATTCCTTAATAAAATGTGTCTAATGACGCAAAAATCTTTCCAAAGACCAGTGATTCGATCGAAATTTAAAAAAGAACTTCGAAGCATTAATAATAAATTACACGTTTCTGACGTTTGTCACTGAAATTGAAAGACGGTTAGGCAAATCAATGTCTCAGTAAAGAATTGTTGCTTTGAGCAGCTGAAACGCAGCACGACCTGCGGCAGCTCATCTGGACTTTATTTGGACACCTTGAAGAGAACTTTTCCATCGGTAGCATCATGTATGATAAACTCTGCTACGCACAGGGGTGGTCAGCTTAATAAGTGTCAAAATACTTACCCAAAAGTCCAATGAAAAGTGCGGACAATACAAAAGTAAACCGCATCATGTTGGTTTCAGATCGCTCAGTGCTAGCAGACAAAACGAGAATCGGCTAGCAGGCAATAACGCACAGGTAAATTGACCAGATTTTAAGCCAAACAACCTCTTCGTAGCAACAACCACCTATCTTATGGACATTAAGATAAACCAAACGGAGATTGCTACTGCAAAATTGTCCGCGCTGAAAATCACAGCGCCGATATAATATTGTCTTCCTAGTGGTGGTTGCTCTACCAGCAGCTAAAGGACTCCTGAATCACGTGACGAAGGATATAACAAACGCTCAGATAGGTCACGTGACGGAGGGTATAAAACCGCCCAGACAGGTCACGTGAAGGAGCATGTAAGGAACGCCCACACAGCTCATGTGACGTATCTTTTTTCATCATCGTTTTTTAGTTCGATACTGTTCAATTTAATTCGTCCACCTAGTTGTGCGTTCATAATACGATAATAATAATAATGTAAGCAAAGGAAAAAAGTTATACTCAATAATCGAGCCTAATGCTTATCGTTAGTTTGCTCTACGCTTTTCTAGAACCGGCCTGCTTCACTTCATGGCACTGAGGTCAGCGAAAATGACCCTAAGAATTTGACGTCTGCCTACTTTTTGACATGGGCCTACTATTGTCAAGATGTCTTCTCTTATCCGTTCAACTTCTTTTTCCATTTAATGACTTACCCCTGTTCTATTTCTATCACTTTACACAAATATGGCAGTGAAAAAAATGAGAAAATAATTGACAATTAACATCAATGAGACGTTTATATTATATATATTTATAATTATATTTATCTTTCTCATTTTAACAATTTGTATTATATAAACATAGGCCTACACAAACTAGTCACCTTACAAGAAAATCAATTAAAATGTAGATATTAATTACCATTATTCTTCTGAATATTTGTGTTTCTCACCAACCTAAAATTTAGTTACGAGTTGGAATAAAAAAGTATTCAAAATAAACAATCTAAGAGAAGTAGAAGAAGAGTCAAAATAAGTAGTTATTGGCCTGTTACACACAGTAAACCAGCTATGTAGGCCTAATGGTTTGGGCGTAACGGAGGATCCTTGTAACGCTTTTGTTGAAAGGAGACTATATTCATTGATATGCTTGTTAAGCCTGCTGTATGGTTGGGTGCAAACCAGCTTAGAACTGAACTTGCATGTTTTCTGTTTTTCTGATGTGCCATGTTGGGCAATCACAAATGCACCTGTGAATGATTTCAACATGCTTGGGCGATGGAAACAGAACAAGACATCCGTCCATAACGGCAGGTATTTTGGTGCCAGTGCAGCCTCTTCCTGTGATCAAAGTGAAGGGAAACACTAGACTGTGTCACAACGCTACATGGGTGCACCACAAAGTCTTCAACATCGTATAGGGGAGAAAGACATTATCGTAGCCTGCTTGTTAAGATAGCAACATGACAAACACACAGAGGAGATATATGATGGGGCTTTTCGTTGTGTTGATGCTCATCTATTCAACAGGTAGGTGCACCTTTTTTTAAATTAAATAATATGTTTCCAATGCATATTTCTGTTGAGTTAGTTTGCAGTTTTGCGTACAGGATTTATAATGATCATAATAATAATACATTGTATTTGTATAGCGCTTTTCTCGCACTCAAAAGAGCTTCAATGTATGAATATATTTATGAATATATTTAATTAATTTATGAATTAAATATACAATGAACTAACGATTTTTTTTGCTGCGTGCGTATATGTCTTGGCGGTTAGACACATGAATATCTAGTAAACTTAATCTGGATTTCCTTTCAGTGTACTGAATTTCACATCACTTAACCGTTTCCTCCTATATAAATGACATATAACAAAAATCCATCGATCGACAAAAGATGATCAGAGCTGAGGGCATGCATACAATCAATAATAAATAATAAATTGAAATCATGTAGGATATGTATAACAGGATAAAACTTTAAAATAGATGTTTTATATATTATTGTTTGTTAGATTAATCTGAATGATCAAAGACACACTCAAAACCTCTGTGCATGTAATTGAATAACATTCCCCTATAATGATGTGAGTAGCAATATGCTATAGCGGACTGCATGTCAAATTTTAAAGAAGAGAAATCTGAACAAAATCAAAACTTATATATGGCTAATATTCTACATTTTCTGGAAAATTGTAATTACTATTGATTATTATTCTGAATAAGGGTATAAAACCATTAATAACCTAGCAATAAGTATTAAAGTGTCATAAAGCAACAATAATATATCTATGGACATATCATTTTCAGATAAAATACATCAAATATAGGAACATACAATCTAAATATCTGTAGGTGTCATAAACAAGTTAGAATCTGTAGTTAAAGTCAACACAATTTCATGTTACAAAAAATAGATGGAATTAACCGACACCACCTTTGTGAATTGTTATATAACTTATTTTTGGATGTAATAAAATATGGCCATGGAAATTAAACCCATTTCGAATTATTAAGCACATATTCAGTATCCATGGCCAAGTTGTCACGTAGCAGGCTTCACCACAACGGCCTCAGTGAAATAGCAGGCCATGTAGCCCTTTGTGACAGGAAGTCCTCTTTTTTTAACAGGCAGGTGTGCGTTACTTACTCTTACATTTCCCAAAAGCAAGAGAATTGACATTTACATGCACATACTTATTTTAGCCATAGTTTAAGTATTTCCTTGTGTTTCCATCAGAGGCCTATTTGAATGACCCTGCCGTCTGTTACATGCTGGACGGGATTCTCCTTTTTTACTGCATTATTATGACAGCCCTGTTTTTCAATATCAAGGTGAGATTCAGCACAACTTCAATGTTTCAACTTCTAATTTCATTGGCAATAACCAACAGGCTGAGATAAGAATTAACCAACAGGCTGAGATAAAAAATTTACCCCCCCCCCGGTCAATTTGTTAAAACTGTGAAATGTGCATAGGCCCCACTTGTCAAAATGATTATTTTTTTAAACTTTTTCTGTGAGTTTTCTCATCTAATCAAATGTTCTGAACTTTTTCAGTATTTTCCTAAACAAATGGTAAGTACATTTTTTCTCCAATTACAATTATGGCATTTAGCAGACGCTTTTATCCAAAGCGACTTACATCGGTTAATACACACATTGACGGCAGAGTAAACCATGCAAGGTGACAGCCAGCTCATCAGGAGCAGTCAGGGTTAAGTGTCTTGCTCATGGACACTGTGAGCTCTGGGGATTGAACTAGCAACCTTTGGGTTTCAAGACAACTGCTCTACCTCCTGAGCTAAGCCCGACTCACTCATCTCCACACTTTCAGACCAAAACTTTTCTCCACAACACTAGCTGCTAATCCTGAGTTGAAATGTAGGCCCACATTTATTGTATTTAGTTTTTCATTCTAGATTGGAGTTAGCGATTACATACACCAAATGAGTACAAAACACAAAAAACATTGAAGACAAGAATGCTCAAAGGGCACCTGCGGGCTACATTCTTATCTCAGATATGATTTAATTTTTTTTAATTTCTAGGATCTTCAAAGCGAAGGGGGCACTGTGGGTCAGCCTGTCATTGAATTACAAGAAATGGTAAGTTTATCAAATAAAGTATATGAACATATACCAGTCTCAAACATCTCCTAGGAACCCAAATGATGAAATACAATTTTCTTTCTAGAAACAATCTCGTAAGAAAAAGAAGCGCCAAGTTGATGGGGTAAGCAACAATTCTCATGTTCCAAGTCTCCCCTTGAAGACACCTGAAGGGTATGTGGTGTACAGAGGAAGTAAAATGTTTAGACAAGCAACAACTTTGGTTTGTGGCAATACCCCATTTTTGATTATTCAATCACTTCAGTAGGCTCACACCAGTACAATATGATATATAATAGGTAATATATATACAAGGTTGGTCCATTTCTTGGTAAAAATAAGTGTTCCGACATATTTTTTTTATGATTCCTCAACATGGGTATTTCTCTCCCCAGTCAAATCGCATCAGCACTATGGACGCCTATGAGTCGCTGCCTTCCAGTAGCGCCGCCCCTCAGTTGCATCATCGCTGACGTCTGCAGTTACGCTTGGTTTTAGTTGGACATGCATTTCCAATTGATTTCCCTTTTAATTTAAATGTTCTGTAAAGCTATCCTCTTGAATCTTCTTTCGGCCGTTCCCATGTAGGCCTATACAAACAATACTCCTGCATAAGAACCATTAAAACACGGTACAACATGTTAAAACACTTTGAAAATGGTTTAATGATGTTGACAACAAAAGAGAACTGTACAGTTTACAGTAAAAGATCTTTATATGTGTATAAAAAAAACAAAAAAAATACAGCAGACAAATGCATCAAAATATCGACTACGTATCCTGATTCACATACGGTTTCTACCCAAGCTTCCTTTTCTACGTCTCCGACCCTGAAGGCCTTTTGTGGTCGCATCAGAAGGGGGTCTCCCTCCCTTCTATTTCTGCTGAGCAGGATTCGCATCCGTAGTGACACCGAAAGAGGTTTCAGGTTCACGACGACAGTGTGGGTATTTAGAGTTCTATGGACAGTCAGATTCAGATTTAGAAGAGAAAATGAGAACTGGGAGCCATTCCTTTAGTTTCGGCCCCGACTCACCAACAGAGAACGCAATGCCTTTACAGAATGCCTTCCCCTCCAGATACACAAACAGAAGAAATATGTACATGTTTACCTTATTTTTTTTTCTTTTCTTATACTCTTTTCTTATTCTTTTAACCATGTTCACTTGGGATGGGGACCGATATCACACACGCACGTACACACAACACACCCAAAAACATACAAAAATACTATTTCTTTAACCTACCAAGAGTAAGACAGTTCTGCAATTAGTTCCATGCTGTGACAGAAAAAAGAGATACGACTAACAAGAAGTTGAACAGACATTTTTTAACCCCCACTAGGTTTCTCAGAAATATACCAAAATATACATCTAAGCTTTGGAATTACTGAGGCTATGACAAAAGCCAGTGCTGGGTTTGTCTCTTAATACACAAGCTGTGGGTTGAAGGACCGAGAGAGATCAAGAGACACAGAACAGAGAGTCATCTTTGGTATCTGCATTTGTCAAAAGTTAAATATTTGGATTTTTGCTTTGGGATATCGGCTTGTGAGATCCTGCGACCACACGTGTAACAATAGCTTTGAGATAAAAAAACAACAACAACAACAAAGAAACGGCGTCACCGAAACTCGCCGGTGCCAGAAGTCAGGTGCCCCGTGAGCCAGTAGGACGCAGCTCCGGCAGGGTGCTGCATCGTGATGCATAGTGTCACAGCGGAGCCCCCCCCCCCCCAAGACACAAGAGAGACATGAGGTCAAAAGCGAAGCTTGGACAACAAGCGAGTGAAGCGGTAGAATTCTGAGGGAAACCGACAAGACGTGCACCCCGGGATCACGACGAGCACGCTAGGGAATACAGTGTACGGGGGGGGGGGGGGGGGGGGGGGGGGGGGCACAGACAGACGCAGTGTGTACGGAAGAGGCAGCGACAGAGCATCTACGGGGTAAGGTCTTTAGGAAAGGGACAAAAAGTAACCTATAGCAACAGCGATGAAGACAGACAGATATTAGGTCCTGAGCATTTACAGTGTGCACAGGATTAACCCTCAGTGTGTATTAACAAATATCACGCAGCCATCACCGGATTGGTTTACTTTTGATCTGCTGGAGAAGCCCATGAATACCCACCCTGCCTCCTAACTGTACCACTCCCATGTCAGCAGACACGACTGTCTCTGGGCTCAAAATGCTAAACCAACACCGATGGGCACTTGGGTTGCAATGTGATGTCAAGCAGTGGCCGGAAGCCAGGGAGGGGTAAAGGTACTTCCACATACAATCACTATTAGTCTTTGGTTAATGTTGTTGTTACCACAGAAAAGAGCACTACAAACAGAGCTGTGATATACGAATCACCCAGGGAGACTTATACATGTACCATAACGGAATCAAACAAGAAAGGATTGTCAAATCATAGGAATATATGTTATATAGGGTGGGCGGGGCATAGAAAAGCATTCCACTACTTAAAAACACAAAACATAACCAAAAATATTTTAAGCAAGGCGTGTGGTTTTGCTCTGACGCATATAAAAATAAAATGAATAAATTATATACATATATCTTACAATAAAACATTTTTAAAGACTGCTTGAAAAAATAAATGTAAACCATGAGAGGGTTTACTTGTGACCTCGAGGGGGAGGGGGGGTTAGAAAAAAAAAAGAGCAAGCGATACTGGTATGTACAGTCTCTCCCTGGTGAAGGCATCTCACAACCCCTTTCTATAACTGGCAGGCGCGTGGGCTTCTCCAACGATATCGTATGTTATTTTTAGTTTTTTTCTCTTTTTTTTATAATCACTATTATTACTACAGATTAAAGCAAGTTTGACTCGTTCTTCGTGATAGAAATGAGGTATACAACAGCTCCCTTGCCATACAGGTTTCCCACCTTTTGAACATTAAACCAACGGTAAAGCGGCTAGCTAAGTGGTACCGTCTTGGCCTACTGAAAAGAGACGCAACGATCCATAATTTAGCGTTAGAAAAGTGATCACTGAATTCCCGACCGAATCAAAAAGCATTCAGGCCACGGCGATGTCCGGCGGCTCCTTGCGCGAGACCAAACATTCAGTACAGAGTGGAAACCAAATTAGTAAAAACAAAGAAAAACAGATCTTCACCTATCAAAATAATCTTTTTCTTTGCAACGAATCGAGCCAAAACTTAAAAAGAACTCGGTATGGGAACCCACTGTTTGGTTTAATGAAGACAGGCAGGTTCTCATTTCAGTTGTATAACATCCCTCAAACACATCTTGGAAGATGGGGGGGGGGGGGGGGGGGGGGGGGGGTGCACCATAATGGTTTGCTGGATGCCCTCCCTATTTTCTCTGTAATCCAATCCAAATATGTGCTCCCACACATACACACAAACACACACACCCACACATACACACCTGCTGGAGTTATTAGTAAAGCTTTTACACAGGCATCTGCTGCCTGTTTGGAGTCACACCTATACAACTATAGGTTGCAACGCAATCACGTCAGGACAGCACACAAAATGCCCATCGTACATTGAACTGTTTCAGTGAAAACAATGCACTAGCTGGTCCCTACACCAGATGGGGGCAGCTCCCCCCGCAGACACACATCAACAACAACAATGCTACAATGCGTTTGTCTACTACATAACGATAAGGCATAAATGATAGTTAATATTTTTTTGTTATTTTCAAACGAAGTAAGCCAGTGATCTTGCCCTCACACACAGACACTATACAAAACAATTAAAGGCATAAAGTAATAAAAAATAATAAAAATCGAATGATTGTTAAAGACGACACGGCAAATCAAGTCCACGAGAGCTCAAAAGAACAACTCAAACTATATAAAACTGAGATTAAGAACGAGGATGGTTTGTGAGTCTCCATCTTCCCAACTTCCATGCAGTGCGTCCAATCAGAGCACGGCTTTACTCGCCACTGCCGCTGAAAAGGTTGCACCTATTAACACAGACAGACAGAACTGGCAGCGGCTCCTGTGTGCCCACTGCCCACACAAGCATGTTCTCAAGTCTTCTTGTACTTTCTTTTTTGGTCTAGACAGTTTTCAAAAAAGGTTCTGCTAATTCTGCAATAATAAAAAGGAAGTATTTAGGGGAAGATTTTTTCTTTTTAGTACGAATGATAAACACTACATTCAGTCTTGATAACATACTGGTTCAAATATAAAATATGAATATATCTTACATGTGTTGAATATATATATATTTATATGTATAGAATGAAGAGAAAAAAAAAAAAGAGAAAAGAAATCTAATTCTTACGTCGTTCCTCGGATAAATATTTCAGTAACAACCCAATGGTGACGATGGCTACTGGGTACACCTTGCTAGCGCACTCTTCAAACTCTTGGGTACAAACAACACTAACAGAGGGCCGGTCCTCAGAGCCTACGTTGGTCTGAGGAGCCAGAAACGTGAGCAGCAAGACACCGGCCAGGCTGCGGAGAGAGAGGCTATCACTTTGGCAAGAAGGATCGCAAAATAACAGTTTAACCTGGAAATACCTCATAAATAGTAGTACTAGAAAATAGCAGTAGTAAGTTGTCTTAGTATTTTTTTTAATTATTATTCGTGGTTCACTATCAATTTCGAAATGGCAAGCCAGACAGTGCTTGTACATTCCACACCGCTTCTCCAGCCAAGACATTTCTAGTAAAGAACCTTGCGTCTAAGTGCTGCTGAGGTATATTCAGACAATAGTAATTTGCCCGTAGAAAGAAGGACTTCAATGGACACATTTCACTGCGATCAAGTGTTTTGAATAACCACCGGTGGCTGTTAATTTGACTCCTCTTTAGCAGTAGTAAAATTGTGAGGAGATTCTAGGAAGGGATAGGGAGGAGGAGGTGGGGGCTGAAGGTGCAGCACATTATCCGCACGGCTTCGTCTAACAGGTTGGGTCAGATACTTTGGCATGGTACAAGCGTGGTTTAGCAGGTGTAATCAAGCGAGCTACCGCCGTGTCTCTTTAGGGACACGCACGTTGGGGAATGGGAAGGGGTGGCGCAGGCGGTCTCCAAGAAGACAGGTTTGGAGACTGATCTGCTGCTCCCTGCACTCTCACAGTGGGGGGGGGGGGGGGGGGGGGGGGGCTGGTCCGCTGCACCTGAATTTCCCAGGATGCAACGGTAAAGCTATAGGAGGTCATGCAGGCCTCCCGCCAACAGACGAGGCTTTCATAGACGCTGAAAGCAGCAAGTGGTTAAAGCTAAGTTTTCTTCCTGTGGTCCTTATTAAGCAGCAACAACAACCACCGAAGAACGCAAGTATGAGTGAAAGAGAGGGGTGGTTGACGGAGGCATGGGAGTAACGGTCAACAGTAACATGCGTGCTATCGGAGGCACACCAGCGCATGAAAAAAACCACTTTGGTTTAAGCTTTAGTATTATGGCTAGATTTTCTCTTATTTTTCTTTTGGAAAACTTAAAAATCCAACCGAAAACTGACAAGTTCTCCTAAAAGCGTTATTAGTTCAAAACCGCTACTAAAAATGGCCTAGACCACGTTCACTGTAGGAATCAGAGAACCGAACAAGATTAAAGAGGGCCCAAAATTATAAAACCATTAAAAATTCCCACCCAGGTTATTTATAGAAACTAAGCGGAAGGAAACCGCTTCCTCATGCCCCGACCTGCCAAACCCATATTTGGTAATTTGTGCTGCCAATTAAAAGCTGAGCAAGGAAAAAAACTTAAAAAGTTATCTTTGGAAAATGATCAAAATATTGCATTTCTATAGTTTGCTGATAAATGAGAAATGTTGTATTAATAAATATATCGACTAGGCTATGCTAAACTACACAATTGTTTTAACAAATATTTTTGGTATTTCTTGAAGTAAGCCAGTCAAACGACTGCAACCTAAAAAAGGACCGTTAAAAAAAAAAAAACGCCAACAGATTTTTCACACCTCATACAACAGGCAGACTGCAGCTCAATGATCCAGTTCCTTTTTTTTGGTACAGATACTGTGCACAAGTAGATACGACGGTACGTAAAAAAAACAGGCAACAAAAAAAACAACCCACCTACCCAATGTGTTAGTGTGATGATCGTGGCCCTCCGTGCCGACTGCAGCACAGCCTGTGCCCTCTGGCGACTGGGGGCCCTGTGGGGACCCGGTCACACACACACACCCACTGAAGCCCGACAGTTCAACCACCACGATCATCAACTAAGAATAATAATGATAATAATTCGATAATATTTCTTCGTCGACACCCTCGTTCGGAACGTGCCGCTTGTGTGCGGCGCCGCTTTAAAGCTCTCGACGTGAGGAGTCGAGCCCCGATCAGTCTCTATGGTCGGCGCCCAGACGGCCAGTTTACAAACAGAAGCCAACTGGGTGGCGGTCACGCCACTGCTGCGGCGTGTAGAGCTCAGTGTTTACAGACAGAGTGGACTGAAGGGACATGTCTGCTCCTTCGCACCCTTAAAGCAACAAGCGTCACATCGGCCACTTATTACTCGTTTTTAAAGCCTTATAACCACAGTTAGAAAGTGATATAGGAGTTGAACGATTCATTTTAGGTTGATATTAGATTTAGACGCTTAAAAAAAAAAAGATATATAAAAGAAAAACATAAAAAAAAACTAAATCATACGTCCTAGAAGACATAACTTTGATATGAATTTGGTATGGGTCTGTCCAACAGTACCCGATAGATAAACTATTATTTGGGGGACGCACAAGCCCCCTTTAGTGATGATGAGTATTGTTAATGGTTAACAATTTGGTGGTTAGAAAGTTGAAAAAGAAATAATCATGACTTTTTGGTTAGAAAGTATTCCAGAGCTAATTCTGAATTAGAAAGGATACATAGTATATATCTATATAGATATACATACACAGACACTCACAAAAAAATTAAAGTGAACAAGACAAACAGCTCAGTGGTACCACAGTGGTGACTCTGGGCTTGGAGCGGGAGTCTGTGGTAAAACAGTCTGGCTACGGTGTGTGTGACACTGTAGCAGGAAAACAAAAACGAAAGACAACGACTGTCTCACCTGGGTTAGAGGCGGACTACAATTTTTGGTGGCAGCGAAAACAATGACATTTCAACAGGGGTGGGGGGGTTGGGGGGGGGAGGGGGGTTGGAGGAATGGACGAGTAGAAGAAGGAGGATTGAAAAGCGTGGCTGAAGCGTCGAGCCGATGTCAATCTAACTCTGACTCCCCCCGCTTCCTCCGACTCCCCCAGTGACCGGCCCCACAGCACAGGGCGCGTGGGATGGCCCCGGGGCAGTGCGCGCTACGAGGGGCCTGCGCGGGCAGGCCTCACTGGGCCTTGGAGGCTGTGGTGATGGTGGAGGCGGGCATGCCGGCGGTGGTGGCCTGGTGGTGGGCGTCGCTGGTGAGCTGCAGGGCCCCCCCGCCCGCCCCCCCGGCCGACACCAGGCTCACGGGGTTGCTGGTGAGCAGCGACAGGTTCTGGGGGTTGAGGAAGAGCGGCGCCGTCACCAGGTTGTGCGCGTTGCCCCCCGAGGTGTTGGCGAACAGCAGGTTGCCGTCCAGGGAGGTGATGGGCAGGCTGCCGCCGGAGGTCAGAGCTGTGGGCAGGAGGACAACGGCATGAGAGGGAGCGGCTCAGCGCAGAGGACCTGACGGACTGGAGGCTCATGTTGTTGATGGATGCATTGTGTGTACATTATGGGGGGGGGGGATGTCCGAGTGTCGAATGGAGAGTAATTTAAAGTTACTTGCCACTCCAAACACCTTGCAGTGTGGCCAGGGTGCTGTTGCTCATGAGGGTGGGACCCAGGGCTCCTCCGAGACCACCCGGGCCGAGACTGAGCAGCGCCCCCCTGTGGACACAGAAACAGTCAGCACACAGCGAGAAGACCGCGTCAACACAGCACTCACCTGGAGCCGGCTGATTCATATCATAGTCACATGACACCTGCTCCTACACGGCATAACATACAGGAAATAATGGCAACGATAAAATACCAGGGATGGAGGGATAGCCTTACACTAAGCTGCATCATCCTCTCTGCAGCTCCATAACGGACCTTCAGTGTGTACATTATCATGTGTACACAAGACGATTTAGGAGGTTTTATTTGAAATGCCTTCCCGTCTGCCGATAAAAGATGAAATGCTCTGGGGAATATCCGTTTGCGGTTGCCTGCCTCTGAATGGAGACGTTTAAGACCACTCCAGAATAATGACTGACCGATCAGGACATCTGTGCCCTGATTTGGTTGAGGAATCTATCTTCCCTGTCAATCAATGGTGGGTGAATGGGACACCTCTCGACAGCTTAGGAGGAAGAGAGCAAGGGAGCGGAAGGGAGGGAGGGGCCCTTTTTGGATTCTTTTTCTAAAACGTGCCCTCTTCGTCTCTCTTTCCAACCCTGAAATCTTAGCTAATGCACATTTGCAGAAAGCTTAAGGGAACGCTGCGTGTGAGGCACGGCGTGTCACGTACCCCGAAGCAAACTGGGAGGACGCCATGAGCCCCGGGTTGAGTCCGGCTGCGGCGGCAATGGCGGCGAAGTTGTTGGGTAACTGGGCGGCGTTCTGCAGGGCGGCCGACAGCCCGGACGCAGACACCATCACTTGGCCGCCGCCGCTGAACGTGGCGGCGAGGGACGTGGGCGTGATGACCATGTGCTCGTGGCCGCTGGCCTTGCTCGCCTCCGAGTGAAGGCTCACCACTGACGGGCTGAGCACCGGCGAGCTGGCCATGGTGGTCACCATGGGCGTGGTCGAGATGACCGAGGCCGTGTTGGTCATGCCCATGGTGGTGCCTTTGCAGGTAGAGGAGCGGGAGGTATGGAGAGACACAGCAGGTTATTTACAAACGCACACAACACAAGCGCCAATCCAGAATTCCCCATAGAGCCACTTACAATCATAATGGTCATAAAGCTATAATGGCTAGACATGTCTGAGTCAGACCCACACGGAAAAGACACGCACCTGTGAAGACGCTGGTGCTACACAGGGGCATCACTGAGTTTACAGTCAGGGTGGAGGGGGTGGTCAGAGTAGGACTGCTCACAAGGCTTGCTGTGCTGGCCACCTAGGCAGGAGGGGGGAGAGGGACATTACATTCAGAAACAACATTGCGATCAAGGCAGGTTTCCCCGGCATTCCGTGTGTGTGATGCGCAGGCAGGTGTTGCCGACAACCCCAAAGACCTTTTATTCAACCGATTTTTTCAGGGCAAACCGATGGCAACACCCGCAACCAGACACAAAGTGGCAGAAAAGTACCTCCAACTTGTACGTACAGGTGCATAGGAATGTCGGTCGCGATGGTGTTTGGTTGATCGCCAAGTTATTAATTGTGAAATGATTCGACATTATGGGGAGACGTTGTTTGTGTTTGGGACTACCACAATGTTTCTCATGTGAGACACGGCAAAACAAAGTTTTGATTAGCCTGGGCTATGGCATGTTTACTTTTGTTCAGGATGAACTCCCTTCTCAAAATGGGGGCAAAATTGTCCCATGATGCATTCTACTGCACCATACGAGGAGACTGTTCATACCAGAGGGCTGCTGGGGTTGAAGATGGTTTTGATGGGGGTGTGGCCCACAGAGTGGCAGCTGCTGGGGGGGTTAATACGCTTCTCCTTCTGACGGCGGTTGCAGAACCAGACCCGGATCACCTCCTTCTCCATGTTGAGCTGGTCGGCGATCATGGTGATCTCCTCCGATGTAGGCTTTTGGTTTTGCTTGAAGAGGAGAAAGAAGCCAGAGACGCCATGTAAGTCTGGGACCGACAATAAACCTTACGTTGCCAGGCACGCACATACACCCACACAAACGCCATCTGACCAACACACAAATGGAGACATCGCATTTCAGAGAGTTTGTTTAATTAACGGATACATTGTCTGGAACTTAATATGCCAATTACCGACTTATAAAAATCGATGCTGGCTGCCTTTTTAATAAAAATAACTGAGCGGGGCAACGTACATAACTATTAAAGCTCAAGTCTGCAGGTCACATAAAACCCACAGAATGATGGTGTGTAAACCACAGCATCATTCACCAAGTCCCAGCCTGGATGATACTAGTCCTAATTGATTTAAATGAGAAGAAAGCGGTCCAATCTGTTCGAGCAGTAACACATCATTGATGCGTAGAATGTTCTGCCGCATCAGTGCCATCTGCCAAAGGCAATTATAAATACAAAAAGACCCAGGATAGTCCACGAAGGCTGTTCCAAGTCAGATGTGCTCTTCCCCTCTGGCTTATATTCAAGCTCATTTTAGATTGCCTGACTACACTAATCAACATCAAAATATTAAAACACAATATTAAAACACGCAATACAAGTAAAGATGATAAGTAGTAACATTTGAATAAAAAAAAAAAGATTGTATTCACTCAGCTGCTACAGTCCATGCCTACCGAGTCTCTTACCTCCATAAAGCTCTTCTCTAAGGCCACGCGGATGTTGGTCTCAATGCTGGTCCTTTTCTTGCGCCGGCGGTTGAGGCCCTCGATGCCCAGGCCGGGGGAGCCCAGGGCGTTGGGGCTGGACAGGGACTGGTCAGACGATAGGTTCTCTGCACAAACAGCACGGGCACAAGGGACGGAGGGAGAGGTAAAGGACAAGCAGGCAACTGATCCGCCAGGACCTTTCCAGGGCCGGGAAATCTTTCAAGTTATACAGACCTACCAAAGAGCGTGAAACGCCAACTTTGAGGTGCCAATACACACAAGTCTGGCCGTAGTCAACCGATGGTATAGATTGGTTGGGGAGTAGTTGTGGGATAAGAGTGTGAGGGCACAGATTCACGAAACGTAGAGCTTTGACCTCGGTCACCAACCTGCATCGTTGAGCCACTTCTCCAGCAGGGGCTTGAGTTTGCACATGTTCTTAAAGCTCAGGTTCAAGGCCTCGAAGCGGGAGATGGTGGTCTGGCTGAAGTCGTTGCCATAAAGCTTCCCCATGGCCAGGCCCACGTCCCCCTGGTTTGGAGAGAAGGAAAGACAGGCAGTGAGAAATAGCAGATGCACTGAGGGACCTGCTGGCCTCTATGCAAAGTATAATTAGCTCTGTGATAAAAGTGGATCATTTAAACTCATCACTCATACTTGATGCCATCTAGTGGTGAAAATTGATATTTTGCCCGGGGTTTAATAATTGTATTATCAATATGAAGATTCTTAGTGATAGATGCATAGAAATATTCATAGATAAAGCAACTTTGCAAGCCATTAACATTATAGACGGTTTCCAAACAGGCAGAATATGTTTAACAATACGTTTCCATTACAGCTGGCTCCATTATTTCCATTATAGTGAGCTGAATGCCCACAGTCCGTACCTGCGTGAAGCCTAGCTTGATGCGTCTCTGTTTGAAGGTCTTGGCGAACTGCTCTAGCTCCTCCAGGTCACTGGGCTCTTCCAGGATGGGGGTGTCCAGCCGTTTTGGGGGGGTCAGGCTGTGGGGGAGGGACTGGAGAGGGGTGGATGCTATCGTACGGGTTGGTGTTGCAGGCTGAAAGCACAAACCGTTATCGTTATTGTTACGGTCCATGATAACCGTGGACTCACTATGCGTTACATCAATGTCAAAACCACGTAAAGCTAATTCAATCAGTGCAATTTGACACTTATTACGTGTTCTTGATTACTTTAGATCAAGGTGTAAATTCTGTCAGACTTTGTACAATAACAATGTAACATGAATAACATTGTCTTTTGAATAATATTGCCTCTTCACAATATGTCAACCACCTTTCTGCAGTTATTACAATTCTTTTAGCCTACTGAAATGGTGAGGTCATCCCATATTCACATTACTAGATCAGTTATCAAGATGACCTCATGTGCACTGAATAATTAAACACCAGAATGTCAATATTGTGGTATCGCATGAAAAACAGTGTTGCTCATCTCAATATCACACAAGAAAATGCGTACCCCGCATCCTGACGGTACAAAGCTGGGGAACACGGCTTTGACATAAAAGCTTTGAAATGTCTATGGAAATGCCTTTTAGTGAGCCATATCAAAAAGGCAGCGCGATGAAAAGGACTTCAAAGTAGACCTCGGTGACGTTGTTCTCTAAGCTAGCCTATTCCTGACGGGCCGTCTTCAAGGAGAACACAGGCGCCGCTATCGCAGGAGCCGTGGATCACTGGAACAGGCTCGTTGGCGAACCACACATAGGCAACACACTTTGACGGGGGGGGGGGGGGGGGGGGGGGGGGGGGGACAGCAGCCCAGAGGTAGGTACCTGAGTGGTCAGAGAGATGCTCTGTTGAGACGGCAGGAGGTTGGCTTGGCTTTGAGGTAGTTGAGTTAAAAGACTCGTGCCTTGCAAGAGCGCTGCAGAGTCAAAGAAAGGCAGACCTACAAACAGTCAGGATGTGTTCATATATGCATGTGCTCGCTTCTGGTTCCCTACTAGGGGTAAATAAATGAATAAAGTGCAATTTATCTCATGAAAGAGCAATACTTAAAACTTGCATGTAATACTTTACTATATTTACAAAAGGTTTTACAAGTACAGTATTTTAGTATTGCAATGTATCTGATCTTTATTCTAGTTTTACTTCGATATGCATCTTGTATTATGTGCATTTCTCCCGCAATCTTATTTACCTTGAGCTGTTTACCGTGGCAAAAACAAATAGGGCTACATACTTCGAAATGCATCATTATTCCTGTTGATAGCACGTCAGCCACTAGAAGGCGTGCGTTTCCTAGACCCCGGGGGAGTGCTACGTACTCTGCTGGCCCTGCGGCGTCTGTGAGATGATGAACTGTGTGGGCTGCAGTGACGTAGCGATGTGGTGTCCGGGCTGCACCAGGACATACTGGGGCATACCCAGGTTCTGCTGTTGAAGCTGCTGAAGCTGCTGCGGAGACACCAACAATCAGAACCGCCACTAACTCAAATGGCCAGCACCGTTTGACGAGTGAAAAAACACATGCAAGCACATGGATCGTATACTTGAAGGGATGATCGACAATTTGTTTTTCCTACACAGTAATATAAACTGAGCGCTCGTAGACCAATATTGCACTATGCCTCCGTGCATTCATATCGTTGACTTGAATGATGATTCGTGAATGTTTTTAGGAGTTATCGTCAACTCGATGTCCATGGAATTTAAATAAAATGAAGACTTCGTATTGCTCAGTTGATATAACTCCCCCACCCCTCCTCCCACCACTCCCTGGCAATTGGACAATCTTGAAGAACCAGTATAGAGGCGAAAATATAGACGACCGCCAAAACCTATATACATATACATTTAGTACAATTTTGTGAGGTCCAAGTCAAAACATGCAAGTGAATGAGTGAGTGAGTGTGTGCGAGTGGCTCCCTTACCGAGGTGATCTGGATGGGCTGGGACAGCTGGGTAATGGGCGTGGCAGCGGAGGCCGAGATGCTGGCACCCGTGGTGCTGTTCTGCTGGTTGGCTGAGTGCTGCACGGCCGCAGCCAGGAGCTGGGCCTGGGCCTGCTGGATCAGCATCTGCTGCTGCGCTGGACTCAGGGTCAACTAGCGGGAGAAAGGAGGAGAGTTAATGGCTTAACTCATCGCTTTAAGAGTTTCACCACAGAGTTCGGCCGCGAGACAACACACACACACACACACACCATATGGAGACGGGCGGGCTACGCAGAGGTCAGGCTAATGGAAGTGAACCCGGTACGGCTGAGCTTGGAAACACTGGACCACATGCATGAAGAGCGTCATGAGCGTCTACAGAACATGAGTGACAAGACAGGTCGCCTCTCCATCACAGCCACAGAGTCAACCCGAGATCAGAAATGAGGAGGACAGTGATGAAATCCAGACAATGCGGGATGGAGCTTTTGAAGGGACAGCATCAGCGTCCCAGAACGTGGACAGTGTCCATCTTCCGGCCGGTGCCAAGGAGAAGCGCCCCGGACATGGAGTGGGTGATGGGAGAAGACGGCCCTCGCCGGGGAATCGGGGTCAGAGACCGTGTGATCGATCTGAGCCCAGATGCACGGGCGGGGCCTTGCTATTCAAACGACCAGTCAGCATGCGACTTACTCCCGCTATCTGTCCCCCTGCCAGCATTAGCTGGGTCTGAGGCAACGCATTCTGCTGGACGGAGGTCGGAAGAGCTGTGTCTTCTGACATTGACTAGTGGGGGCAGAGCACAGAGTGGAGGACTTAGAGCACAGCCTGCGCACACGCACGCATGTACGTACGTGCGCGCACACACACACACCGAGAGTCAACCCGATAAAGCGGTTAAAGCACTGTTTTGTAGCATCAAACAATAGCATAGGCCTATTAAAATAATCTAATTAAATTGAGGTTTTAATTAAACCACGGGCAGGGGAAATTTAATTGAGAAGGGAGGAATTCTGTGCCACTGTCCCAATAGTATTGGCATTGAGAGATAACGTTAAAGTTATCTCATATTTCCAGTATAACAGTGCTCTCAGCATAAGGCTTTTTTATTTCTGAAGAGAGAAAAGGATTATCATAGTGAGAAAGTGTAGAAAAAAAATATATAAAAAAACGACTGCAGCCTTTTGAGACGGGGGAAGTTGAGATGCTAATTAAAATAACTGTTATGCAGTGCATGTAAATTCTGCATAGATTTGCATATTCTCCGACATCTGTTTCCGAGCAACCGCAAAGCAGCTAATTAGCATACAGGGTTGATTAATCTGCCTTGTTGCCAGGCGACACCCAGAGAGCCAGGCTAATTTCAATAAAGTCTTCCTGGTTGGGCGCATCAGCATGTCCATATTCAAACTTTATACTTTACCTCCAGTGTAACAATTACGCTTCAGTCTAAACCTTGAATGTAGCCTTTATGAAGGCATTTTCTGAGAAGTGGAAAAACAGTCACAGTCTAACCCTGATTCTGTACAAATGATGAAACTATAATAAATGTAATGAATAGTATTATATGTGACGCTCTTGCTAAAGAACCGTGTGGGTGTACACTTGCGTGCGTGCGTGCGTGCGTGCGTGCGTGGCTTACCTGTTGGAGGAGGGCTTGTGCGTGTGCGTTAGTGATTGCACATGTGGTTGGTATGCTCCTCGAATAGTCCAGTCCATTTGTCTGGGCTCCTGAGGACAGAGATTCTGCTCGTTAACGACGATACCGTCAAGTTCAAAAACAACAACAGTGAAATGTGTATCGGGGGTTATAAAAGATCCTGAATTATGTTATGGGGGTAAGAGAGGGAACATTCATGCTGCCTGGACTCTTAGGAATCATGCTACATGTGCCATGTCCTGCTGGCCTTTGCTACGTAGATTGAATTAAACTTAATTGGTTTATCTAAGTATAACTTCATGTCAAATCGAACTCTACTTTGTGTTTACTGGAGAAAAAAAAAAAAGGATGTGCCATGGGTGCATTCACCTGTCAACTGCTTAAGGACAATGAAACCTCCATATCATATCAACAACATGCAATACCATGCAGCTAAATCATTACACAATAATGTATAGTTTGATATAAATGATCCAATCCATGTTCATTAATGGACATTACAGATTTAGTCCACCAGCACCAAAGAGGGGACATTGAATCTGATAACACAGTGACCAAAAGAGGCTCTGTGGTCGAAACATTTAAATTACCAAAAAACGATTGTGTAACAAGTAGGTTGGACGGCTGCCATACTTTTAATTTCCATAATGAGCAAGCACAAGAGAAGTTCAAGTGCACCACACCAAACGGACGGTTTCACTTTTGCTCAAAGAAAATAATGGCCAATTTCAGTTTCCAATTCCCCAACCTGTTGATTAGGCCGTGTAACCGTGTCTGTAACAATTTGTCCACGTAGCGCGAAAAAAAGAAGAAGAGGAGAAAGAGCTGTGATCACTCACCTGTGTTTCCTTCACCACTCGCCATTGCACATTTAGTCGTTTGCGAGTGATTACTCATTTTAGAATCTGCAAGAGGTGAACGAGAGGGATAATGAGCGACCTCGTCACAACACAACACAGAGGCTGCGGGTGTTCAGGCACAGCGGCTTGACCCAAGTCACACACATTCCTCCTGTTGCCCTCATCACTTTTAACAGAAGCACAAGTCCCATCAACATCCTCACACCTCTTGGACCACAATGCCCTCTACCGATATGCAACAACACTGCCCATTGAGAATAGAGTCGCCAAGTCTCCCGTCTAAAATACCTTGATATGTCAGACCATCGAACCTTCTAAAAAAGAAACACACACAAACAGCCAAACGATTAACAAACTTACCCGCTTCCGATCCAACCGTTATTCCTGCAACCGTGCGAAACACAAGCTACAGAAAACAGCCTGTGCTTGGCAAAGCCACAGACCGAACTCCCTCCACCTGCTTCTCTCCCTCTCTTTTCACTCTCCAGTGGTCAGCGAGCGGAGTCTAATACACAGCTAGAGCTGCACACAGACACAGCGGCAGTGTCCACCTCACGGTCCACTGAGCAACACTAGGATATGCAAGCTGGGAAAGCCGAGAGGGTTTAGGCAAACGGCTCCCCTTGGCTTTGCTCTCCCAACTCTCTTTTCTTCTTCCCCGTCGGACACCCACTATTACAGACCCTACTTTGCACACACGCACCCTTTTTCGGTCCCTCTCGCTGTCTCTCTCTTTCGCCTTCTCATATGTGCCAAGATTGTCACGACTTCAGTAAAAGTTCCCTCTCACACTCTCCCTCTGGTCGAAGGAATGAAACTAACGACAAGTGCAGCTGGCAGCCTCCCCCGCCCCCTCCCTCAAACTATAATGAAGCATAATCAGTATTCAGCTGATTAAAGCCGTATGCAAATCTGCCCCAGCCTCGTTAGCGATGCAAGGCTTTGAAGTCCTGTGAGCAACGCATTTCACACCAGGCTCCGAAAGCTTTCTGCATAATTTAAACCGCTATAAATATTTATCAGCTCATTAGCATATTAATTGGATGGCTTTTGGAGGACGATAAAAAAAACGGCAGAATAAGGAGGACACGGGAGGAAAAAGTGATACAAACAGCACTCGGTGCCATCGTGCGGGCCCAGGAAGCAGCAGCCAAAGACCAATTATTGCTTGAGTGCAAGGCAAAAAAAATAAAGTAATTAGCTAAGAGCAGGTAAAGGGTTGGAGATATCCCAGAATGCAGCGTAGGGCCTGTTGACGGGGTCTGAGCACGTCGGCGACGGCGCTAATAGAATGTCTCAGGCTGCCCGAGCAGAGCACCTCCCGCAGCCATGGAAACTGGGCCCAACTATTAATGGGGAATGAGGGGAGGCAGAGGGGGACTCGCTCAAATGGAAATAAATAACTGCACATTAATCCAGCACAAGTCTGTCATTACTGCTGGACCCCCTGTGGCTAAAGCATTCCACAGTGAGTAACTACAGAGAGTGGGCGTCGGGTTTTTTCGCTGGCAATGTTTATGAAGTGCTTGGAGATTAGCATATTTAGATTAGCTTTAAATTCCATTAGTGTTTCATTTCCCGGCCTTTTAAAATTCATTTTAAACATGTTCTGAGAGTTAACATGACGGGGAGACATGGCTGCCGTGGTGATACGCCGCCATCGGACTCATTGTTATTCTGCCTGGAACAACTAACTAGACTGAAGGACAACACAGCTTCTAGACAGCCAACACCAGTAAAAGCCAATTCCTCTGTACCAAGCCATTACGATACAACAGGCTTGTGCAGCCCAGTTGACAAGGTGAAGTTGTCACAGTGTAGCCCAGATACCTCACTGTTTAACGAGATTGCAGGAGACAAACGGTAACAAACGGATAGAGGAAGTACACTGCAAAACCTGTTGCTAACCTTCATGACCCCTCCTATAATAGTACAAAACACCTACACATTAAGTATCAAAACTAGAAAAAAAAAAAAAAACATTCTGCCTGTTCAAGAAAATCCTTGATTCTATAACGAGTGGAGAGAAGGCTGCTGTTCCTGACGGGACACAGGGCAAAAGGTATTGCTCTGGAAAAAGTAAGTGAAAGTTGTAAAAGAGATGGCCAACTATTTATTTTTCACCTTCACACAATGCCAACACACAAGCAATTATTAGAGGAAATAAAGAATGGAAAGGATGAGGTGGTAAGAAAAATCCAAACCTTTTTCTACCAAGATGTTTCTCTCACTTTTGCTGCTACTGAACTATGGGCTGAAAGCCCTGCTGGCTGCTACGGAACAATGCATTATACAAATATCCTGCAAAGAGAATTTTAAATAGCTAGCTCATTAGTGCCGTTACATTGAAAGGCCGGCGGTATATGGCAGCGACGTTAACATGGGCAGAGAGTTTCAGCATGAGATGAGAGAAGAAAAAAAATAATTAGCACCTCCACATTCAACTCAACCAACCATGTTGAAGTGGAGGGGAAAACCACTTCTCTTGCTCCCATTTACAAGTCCATCTATCTGGCCGAATAGAAATGTGTTAAATGTTGAGCTGTCAGGAGGATACTATTCTTTCACTGATCAAAGAGTGTAAAGAGTCCTACACATCATGAAGTGTTTGTGGTCAGGTATTAAAAGGTTTACTAAACATACTTTGATGATGAAAAAAATAAGAATGATTCCACATAATATGTTATGTTTTTGGTTTGGGCGTCTCCGTTACAATTGGTTACCACGTCTTTTACCCTTATATCATATGGATGATATGTGTTTTTTACACCTACAAACAAGAATAAGCTTATTGATTTAACAATAAGCAATAACAATAATAATTCCTGCTGCCTAGAATAACCATAAAAATCTTCTAATACCTCTGCTAAAATATTTTTCCAAGAGTTTGTGGTACACAGTAGTTCATAAGAAGTAGTTTTAAGTGTGACTGACAATATCCATTTGCCAAAATTCTCCCACAGAGTACTTAAATTCCAAATTATAAATGTGCATATGTTCTCTCTGACGGTCAAGGTGTAATAAATGGCATGGATTGAAAAACCAAACAAATTTGAGTGGGTGGCATGCTTTGTTGTGTTCTAAAAGAGACTCTTGATCCGACTGCCTGTGTGCTTTGTCACCGCTACGGATTTCAGCTGTACTCTCTGCGCTCAGAATAAAACAGTGTTAAAATGTGCCTTAGATGACACTCAACTTTGTTACAGTGGAGAAGTGGCTGTGACCCTATTAGTTAGATTCTCAAACTCCACTCTCAGACAGCTCGTCTAACCAGAGCCTTCATGTAGTGCTTCTCAATACTTTCAGATGCCAAGACCTGAATCTATTAGAGGGAATGATGCATTATTCATGACAACTCTGTTTACATTAATGAATATTCATAATGGAACTCCACGGATGGAATAAGGGTGGAACTGTAAAACTGATTAAATGAGAAAAGTGTAAAGTCGGAGGATGACACAATTAGTCTTTGAAAAAAAGAAACTAGAAGAGTTACAACATTTAAGAATTTGTCCTAATGTGTGAGGGAAAATGTCCTTACTGTAAACATAACGTTTTTGGACATTTGCACATTTATGGCAGTGGGGGGGGGGGGGATTTATCTACTGTTGGAAAAAAAGCTGCCCTATTTCCATTAAGGAGGTTGCATTTATGCAACATAGATTTACCCAATAAATCATGTACACAAATGGTTACAGATGAACCAAGGATTGCCATCTTTTCAGTGCTTTGAGAAAGTAATGAATAAGGTATGGACAAATAATAGGAAAACAAATACAAAGTATGTGACCGCAAACATTAAGACAAACTGTATAAAGCACAGAGTAGTTGCGGTAATTGAGTAAATACAGCCAAGAGCAGTGTATCCATATCTGATTCAACGCTGGTTGTTTTAGCCCAGGTTTCAAACTGTAGCGTTGGGAGGGGGGATGCATGTGGTAACGTCTGCAAGCCATGTCTTGTCCTGCCTTTAGACAAGAGTGAATGAGAATGCCCTGCTAGCTATTGTGGGCTTCGGAAAGTAGGCTTAACTACCCCTCCCTAGACCAAAAGGAAACTACACAGGTACAACTGTTGAACCCCTATTCAAATTCTGATAACTGATGTGGCCATACGTTGACAGTTATACTCCAATGAACGCCTCAACTGCAGAGAGTGGTTGTGTTTAGACAAAAGTAATAATATAAAGTATTGAATGAAGTTGAAGTATCGAATGATTCATGTATAAACAATGTAAGCGTAAACAAAAACAGCAGGGGAAAATTATAGTATTCCTTTGTTGGTGACCAGTACAACTAAAACGAAAATAAAAGTATTGACTGAAACTGCTCTAATAATAGTTGTCTTTCACTTAACAGCTACCACTTTTTCATGGCATTGAAGTTGAATGAAAAACTGATCCGACAGAAAATCTCCACACAAATTAAAAAAGGTACAGGATTATGGCAAAGAGTAGGGTTTTTGAAACATTCTCTAACGTCACCCTTCGCTATCTATCTCAACACTAAATGCGAGCGAGAGAACAGGAGAGGAGGATAGAACATGCTGAACTCCGCAGTGTGTACGGCGGAGGCCCACATGAATAACACAACAGGCTCTACAGAGCCTGCATCGAGCACAAAAGGCTGAAAGAAAAAACGAACAGCTACAAAAAAAAAAAACATCGCGCTGAATCCTAACAAGAGTGTGGTTTGAGCCTGGCGCTGTATGTGAACCAGTTTCACCTCATAAATACGATCGCAAACATTGAAGCGCAACCACTGCGCGCTCACCAAAAAATGAATATGCAAACCTCTTTCAAAAGCTTGTGTGCCACCACTGTGCGCATCAACACAAAGCCGACCTGGTTAGCCCTAGCTGCCGAGCTAATGTTAGCCTGCTAGCAGCCCGATTTACATCAAATTGTGTTTGTGAAATGGTTTAATAGGACGCGAGGCAACCACGCTCTCGTCGACCGATGACTAATAAAATATGCTAAATTGTATTTGTCGACAGAGGTATGAATATGTAGCGGCGTACATCGGACTAAACACACAAAGGGAGGCATGTTTTCCCCTGTTATTTGCCGTCGCACTGCAATAGCCGTTTCCTCCTCTGTCAAATTACAACTAGCTGTACATAAACTCGGACAACGTGTAGGCACACATGTTTGGTCCGAACACCCTCTCCTCGCCTTTATTCTGTGCATTTTAGATGGAGGTTAGAGAGTTTGAATATGAGTATGAATATGTAAAATGCTGTAATGATTACCTGGTCCTGAACTCTCATCTTGACTCGCTGCTCCTCCGTCCGCCATTTTGAATATTTAACACGAAATCCCAGCCCCGAGGTGTACACACACACACGCGCGCGCAAACGCACGCACACGCACACACACACACACACACGCACGCACACACACACACACACACACACACACACACACACACACACACACACACGCGTGCACACACAAAAACCCACGTCTACACACACACAAACACACGCACACACGATTGAGTTTGAACGGGTGGTACGTTAGGAAAGGTATGCGATGTCTTCTATCACAAAAGTTGGTTTAAGTGGTTTGTCACAATGGGTGCCGTATGCAAGTCTGCAAGTGCTACATTCAGGCAATTTCCTTATAAGATCAATTATGTTATAGAAAGTGGGTTAGAACTAAAGAAGGTGATATGTGATCGGTTAATTAAACAGTTTTTATTTTTTTTTAATATAAACGTTTATATTTGTAAATAAAATAAGACCATTAAGGAAGGCTTACAAGTTAGGCTTCAATGTATCCAATATAGGTCTACCAACAATAAAGATACAAAACATTCAAACAGAAAATTAAAGTGGTTGAAAAGGCGCAGCCTTGTATGATTATAGAGCTGGCTAAGCTCGGACTTTAAAAAATATTTGATGAGAATTATATAATATAGTGTTCAACTGTTTTCTCCAAATCACAACTAGAATTTATCAATAATTATTAATAATGCATATGCCTACCTGGTGCCTATGTCTTTCAATCTATGAGGTTTGCCTAGCAGCAGTTTAAGATCAGTATCCCAGATGTGTGTAAGTTGGTTGACCCACTTATCCTACATTCTACTGGCCCCATTTCCGGATCCTGGTCTAGCAATTGCTGATATATATATATATATATATATATATATATATATATATATATATCTTTAGAGAGGATACAGAAATCACAGTACAAATAGAAGGTTTTGCAATGTGTGGTTATTGTAGCATTACCTACTTGAACCCAAACACTGTTTTAGCCGCATATTACATGAAATCATAAAAACAGTGTCTCTGAGTAAAGAGCATCTCCTTCATCTCCTTAATCTGCTACAAATGTTAAAATTGAAGGACCTTCGACAAGCGTCATAGCTGGTAAACACTGCAACCTGCAGGTTAGAACGAGTATTACAACAAGGGATAATAAATAGATCAAATTCATATTCCACTCCATCAACAGATCTATCAATATGTTAACACAAATAACCCGAAATGTATACAGTGTATAGATACAGGCACTTTTAATAAACATTATATATGTTTGTTCTATATTAAATCCACCTTTATATCAAGTTATATATCACTTAACCACCCTGCCTGCCTGCTACTACCACCAAAGGTTGACTTCAAGACTTTGCTGATTGGACCTTTTCGGGTGGCATGTGGTCAACAGTTCATAACTGATTAACTCATAAACCAGAAGAAGTCATATCGCCACTCCTAGCCTAGAGGCTTTTGCTCAGACTGTCCCTTAAATGATCGAAAGAAGACCTTTCCTACTGGATCTACTTTATCCTATCATAAGAAATGGAAAGGGGAACATTTCTTGGTTGGAGAAGACTACTACTTGATTTTACAGGTAAGGTTTTCCACGATTCCTGCTAATTTCTATAAAAATACACTGACACACCTTTCTCCAACCGTTCAGGGTTAATAATTGTCCTAGCTTTTGTTTCAACCTACCCGGAAGAGTCCTGCCGTTTTCTTCATTGTATACCAGAGAGAAAATTAAAAGAGTGCATTTGAGTTTAATATTGTATAATAACAATGTCACTTTGTGTTATATGTGATACAGTGGGACAGTGCTATTCAAATTCTATAAGACTTTATATGTAGAATTTATTTTTCTTTATACCATCTCGTGATCAGGATTTCTTACAAATGCATTCATCCTTTTTTAAATGACCCAATTTCATTGCCTCTTCTATCATTTATTTCTATATATTTCTCTTGGCAGGTCTTCTTTTAGTCCTGTCCTGCTGTAGTGGCCTGGACGTTTCTATTTCCCAGAATCAGTATGAGGTGGCGAGAGGAGGGAATATGGCCATGACATGTTCATACAAACCAGCCAGGCCAGACTCAAATGTCTTCTTAGTGAAATGGCTGGTTCAACCTGACAAAGAAAATGATTCATGGGTACGTTTTTTTTTGTTAATTTTGATGATCTATAAACTGATTGTACAATGACACGGCTGGGAAGTGTAGAAGGGCCAAAGCTGGTGTCAGCTACTTATTAACCCTTTTCTACATTTTTTATTCACCTACATTTTTATTTGGATTCATTAAATGTAGGTGTGAATGGATACTTCAAGTGGTTGTGCTTTATCCTGACAACAGATATACAATATCCAAAAGGGAAATCATACATCAATTCATACATAATTAATAATACCCTGATGACTTGTCATAAGAACGTCAGTGCCCAGTCTGACTCTGTTCTGTGCATCTTATAATAAACCGTTAACAGTAAAACATTGTATAACGTCATTAACCAATTGTAGCTCTTTTGTCTTGGACAGAAAGGCTCTGAATGGAGAATGGATAGTTGTAAAACATACCTGGTTTGTGTGTGTCCCTTAGATGCCAGTGGCCACCTGGTTTCCAAACAATCAGATAGACATCGCTCCGAACTTTGAAGGCCGAGCTCAAATGTCGGTTGACCTCGGCTCAAAGCAGAGCACACTCCAGCTGGATAAAGTTCTAATACAGGACAGTCGCAGCTTCCAGTGCAGTGTCACTATCCAAGGCGACGATGAGGGAAAAACAGCAGCTACCACTACCCTATTGGTCCTAGGTGAGAAAACATAAAAATACAGAACCGGCGTCATTTAATTATCCTCAAGATCTCTTAAGCCACATCCATGGAATCCAAAAATCGAATGTCATTAAACTATAAATTCATTTTGTATTCAGACATTTGTCGTTGTGCAGTGAGATTCTTGATTGTGAATGGAGATTTTTAATTGTCGTTTTCCATTGTGTTTGGCTCCAGTGGCTCCATCCAGGCCTGTCTGTGGGATCCAAGGCACTGCTGAATACTGGAACAACATTAGCCTCAGCTGTATGTCTGAAGAGGGCTCCCCTAGTCCCACTTATAAATGGAAGAGCTACAGTGTCCTAAATGCTCCCAGACCATTCCCACTCCGGGCCACTGAAAGTACGCCTTTTATCCACGTACAATGCAATATTCTACTGCATGTCAAGAGTATTTGAGTCTCAGTTAGAAATTGGGTGCGAAAGGCTTTTGTTGTGTTGACAGTGATATACCCCACTCTTCCCTTAAAAACATTGTGTTGTCTTCGTTTTTGTTATAGAGGATGGAGTCCTGGCCCTCTTTAATATTTCAAAGGAGGATTCCGGGTTTTTCGTCTGTACCGCAACCAATCGAGTTGGTCATGACAGCTGCAACCTCACCCTATCGGTGCTACCCAGTGAGTTAAAAAATTAACTTGATTGATTAGTATTGATTAGTATTATGAGTATTATGTTACGAATTGGATGTCAGTTGCGACACCGCTCTACGCGAACAATTACAGATTATTACGAAAGGTGTCACCAGAGTCCAAATGGAGCATTTTGAGATGACCACTTTAATGTTTATGTCTTTCTTTAGCCACTATGAAAGTTGGGGCAACGGCAGGCATCATTGGAGGGGTCGTAGCAGGTCTCGTCGTCCTCGGCATTGTTATCTACTGTTGCTGTTGTAAGAAGGATAAAGAGAACAAGCCTGTCGAAGGGTATGTATGAATTCCATTTAAAGGGGCCTACCCGTTATGGCATCCTCTTTGACCAGATGACTTGTCTGTGTAAACTTAGGCCCAATCCCATTTCTACCCCTTACGCCTTCCCCTTACCCCTTCCCCTTACCCCTTCAAAACAAGGGGGAGGGGTAAGGGGAAGGGGTAAGGGGTAGAAATGGGATTGGGCCTTACACTCTCTGCTCTTTTGGGTACAATTTTGTACAAAATCTTCCGCTTTGTGCTTTGCTTTTAGCTATAACTATTTTGAAGAACATTGTTGTTTCATGCAATGACTGTCTTTCTCCGTCAGTTCTCCCGGCGACGTGGAGTTCCAAGACCAACCCTCAGTTAGAAACCAATATCGGGATGACCAGTCAAGCACCTTGACTAAGCCATACGTTGAAGAGTCAGACCACTTTGAAGAGAAAAGTGTTCGTGATCTGGGCAACCACAACGACAACCGGGCTGGGACAAGCGTGTTGGAAGCTGAACAACACAGTTATAATGATACAGAAAATGGCTATGGAAACGGTAGTGATGGCATTCGTGGACGTCTTGACGAAAAGCGTGACTTCTCTCGGGGTAGTCGCGATCGACTTGATGATCAGGATGAAATTCGTGGAAGTCGCGATCGGCTTGATGATCGGAATGAAATTCGTGGAAGTCGCGATCGGCTTGATGATCAGGATGAAATTCGTGGAAGTCGCGATCGGCTTGATGATCATCCCAACCGCTATCGCGGAAGTAGCGACCGCCTTGATGACCAACATGATCGTTATCGGGGAAGCCGCGACAGGCTTGACGATCAACATGATGACATTCGGGGAAGTCGCGACAGACTTGACGATAAACGCGATCGCTATCGGGGAAGTCGCGATCGGCTTGACGACCAAAGTGATGAAGTCCGGGGAAGTCGAGATAACCTTGACAATACACGAGATCGCTATGGCAGTCGCGATCGTCTTGACGATAATCGGGATCGCCGCCATGGCAGTCGTGATAACCTTGATGCACAATATAATCGGCAAGGTGGAAGTCGCGATCGCCTTGGTGAGAGTAGGCCTAGTTATAATGTCTAAAATCTACAAAAGCATTGACGACAGCCATGACCATTAATCATATGCCAAATTTTCAAAAACAAATAAAATATTATATGAATTTGACATGTTTGCATGTAATTTGCATACATACATTAACCTTTTTTTATATTGTGATACTTTTGTGTTGTTGGAAATCATCATTAGGCTTTTATGTCCTTTGTATATGTCAGCCTATTTGTATAGATTTTGGCATCATCAATACTGTTTTGTGCATAGACTAAACAACTAGGTAGTAACCTGCCATAAAGTACCATTTTAGACAAAAAAAATGACTTCAGAATCAGTAGAATTATATGTGCATAAATAGCCCATAGCAACAAGTAAATTGTTGAAATAGGCTCTATAAGTTCCATAATGTAATGTGTGATGTTTATATTGTGCGCTTTTGATATCCTTTTTGTTGTTGTTGTTGTTCTGTCGGTGCCATTGTTAATCAATTAAGTAAAACGGGGTGTACTTATTACCAATTTGTACGTTATTGGTTATGTAAATCAAATAAATCGATTTCAATAAATATTTACAAACACTTCCATATTATGAGACGTATCTTGTTTAAAATGTTAAACTTCCACACACACACACACACACTCACACACACACACACACACACACACACACACACACACACACACACACACACACACACACACACACACACACACACACACACACACACACACACACACACACAAACATAGCATGGTTGACTCCCCTCGTGTTCTTCATTGTTCAAAGTTCAGTATTTAAAAAAATACACGTCAAGGGTATAGGTCTATATTTATTAAATGAAACGCAACTGATGACAGTATGTTGTCTGGCCTTAATAAAATGTAAATACATTGTGGACACCCACTTGTTATTATTCGTGCTGCTTACCCGTCGCTGTAGTGGTACAATCCCGTTAGTCGCAGTTGATTTACTGCGCCGTTGCAAAGACTGAAGCAAGTAACCAAGCCGTCAACAAGAAGTCCCATCATGTGGACTGTTTGTACTGCACTGTAAAACGGACGGTAAAATGAAGTTTTGTCGTTTGGCTGTGTTGATATGCGTATTGGGTAAGTTTTACTCAAACTTTGAGCTTTTTCTATCTTTGTGAAGCAGAGAATCGATGGGCCACTTGTGGGGCTATCACTGCAGCAGGTCTGCGCTTCGGTCGACTCCAACGAAAAGACGATGGCTTACTTTTTATTGTGTTTTAACAAAAAACTATTAAACAAGACCAGCGCGTCTTTATTGGTGGTTATTTTAATTGATCTAACGTTAACCGTTACCTATTATTTCCAGAAGGAGCTTAAGATACTTTTATTCATCGTTTAGATAGCCTACGTCTAAACTATTTAAATAGGCCATAGTGGGGTAAACTAACTGTTATGCGTTTTTGTTTTACATGCTTTTGAGTCCGAAATGTTCATACTACAGGGCCGCCTTTTGTAAGGCAGGAAATGGGGGAACTGATAGGAGGAAAAGCCGAAAGGTTTCTCAGGAAACATGGAGCGTCCTGTGGGTTCTTTGACAAATGACTCAGACGGAGAGTCAAGTGCCCGAGTCCACGTTAAATCTGCGGGAAACCAGGTCACATACGTACTCTACCGGCTTCACGTTATATTCATTAGATAAGTTGTTATGTTATCTAAAATTGTCTGACGAAATGCAGCTTCTGATAATCTATTAAGCGCTAAAAGGCATACCTACACACCTG